>NC_092224.1:62804242-63104242 GCF_036320965.1 Panulirus ornatus
CTCGCTTCCATGTACCGTTAGTACTACATCATCATCAAACATACCCGTCTTTACCCTCACGAACATTGACTTCTTCTTCTACATACCCCTCGATGCACCTCAGCCCCCCCTCACCCACCCTATGACTCACTTCAGCTCTGATATTCACTCCCATGTATATCTGAAACTTTCCAATTCCTCCACATTCTCTCCATTTAAGCTCACGGTCCGTCTAGCTTATCTCTATCCCCTCTTAAACTTTGTAACCTAATTATAAAAGTAAGATTAAGGTTCTCTCTCTCTCTCTCTCTCTCTCTCTCTCTCTCTCTCTCTCTCTCTCTCTCTCTCTCTCTCTCCGTAAAATCCAGCTTCCCACAGCAGTTTGTGATGGTGCAGTGCACATGAGTGAAGCAGTACTTGGGGTCATCTAATCTGCCGGCGTACACTGCGTTGGCCTAAGTTTCTGACTCATTAAACCTAATCTATGCTGCCTGAACCTGTTATCTTTTTCTTTCCGCTCACCCAGAAAAAAAAGTTAAATTTTTGCCCCACTTTTTTTTTTTTTTCTTCCGTTTTCATTTCCCACGTCTGGCAACGCCTGTACCATGATGGGGGGCTCATCTAAAAAAAACTGGAATATTTTGTTGCTCTACAAATTTATTTTTGTTAATTCTTTCACCTCTCCCAACAAAACGAATAGGCGTTTCCCCCATTCTCGGTCCTGTTGTGACACCTGGTATCAAAATAGGGTTGTGGTTGGCCCACATAGACCTCGATGTAATGTCCATCGCCAAACAAGACAGGTTATTGGCCTGGTATCCATCGCCTAAGGAGTGATGTATTTACGCCAATTCCGTTGTGTGTCTTGATTCCATCACCAAACACACGAGGTGTTGCCAACATGTTGGTTTCCTTTATAAAGTTCATCCTCAAACAAGTAAAATGTTTGTAACGCATTGTTTGTGTTCTGGCGCGAGATGTCACACAAAAGAGGTGTTATCACCACCCTTGTTATCTTCCAACATCTTTCTTTCGTCAAACAAGATATGTTTGCACCATTTCAGTTATGTTTTACCCATTGCTGGCAAACAAGAAAGGTGTTTGCACCATTTTGATTATGCTTGACCCATAGCTGACAAAGAAGAAAAGTTTTTGCACCTCTTTGGTTATGTTTTACCCATTGCTGAACAAACAACAAAAGGTTTTTGCATCATTTCGATTATGTTTTACCCATTGCTGACAAGCAAGAAAGGTTTTTGCACCATTTCAATTGTATTTTGCCATCAACTGCCAAACAGGGAAGGGTACATCAACCACTTGCAATAAATTCCAAAATTCACTGTAAAACAGGAGAAGCGTTTTACACCACAAGAAAGGGGATGGCGCCACACTTGACATCAGACTTTGATTCAGTCTAAACTCTTATTATGGAACTAGAACACATGTCGATAATTTTTTCTTTTAACCTTCTATACAAGAGAGGGATGCCTTAGCGTCGCGTCAGTCATGATCATATAATCTCCATCCTGACATGTGTCTTTGTACCCATCTTGGCCTTTCTCTGATGTCCTCGGTCAGGCAACTGTGTTAGCACATCGTAAGTCAGCTATGTTGTGATCTACGCCATCCGACGAGGATATACGATTGGGAATCCTCGCTCGTAAAACTTGCGTGCCCTCGTTGTTTCTAGACCAAAGATGTTGACGTATCCCGATGTGAGGTATTGATTTTCCTCTATCGGTGTGCCTTAGTCTTGTCCCCTGATGTGTTGGGGGAAAGGACGAAAAACATGGAGAGTGGATGAGATCGGAAAAGATGTAGACGGAGATGGCAGGAAGGGAAGAGCATGAGAAACACTGCGATGGAGGAGAGGGATGCGCAAGGTCGCTAAAGACACAAATATGAAAAAAAAAAATCTCATGAGAGATACCTGAAGATAAGAAGAAATAACGTGAGAAATCACTGAGAAAGAGATAAGGATACGAACGTTTGAGGAGAAAGCATATAGGTTAGAAATCGCCGCCGGATTAGACGAGAATCCAAGGTTTTGAACATGTTATTTTGGAATAGAAGAAACAGGAATATAGTGCACAGTCAAGACAGTGGAGTGTGAAAAGAAAACGAAGAATAGATATTGTGTTTATGATACTAACAACCTATTTCTGTGTGACGTTGGGTCAGAACCTATATTTCTGGTACGTCAGTTTTTTTAAATGAGTATTGTGACTTGTATTGAGCGAAATCATGAGTAAAACAGAGGATTGAAAGTCTGAAAGTTTTTAAGGTAATGTGGCTATGCAGAACGCAGATTAGATGGATAGGACTAGAAAATGTGTTGGCTTAGCTGAAAGTGCAATGTGGGTTTTTGTGTGAAATTTCTTTTTTGTAATTGAAGAGAGAGAGAGAGAGAGAGAGAGAGAGAGAGAGAGAGAGAGAGAGAGAGAGAGAGAGAGAGAGTTCACACTCTTGGGACCCTTCTCTTGAGCATTCTTCACTGTCATACAATCTCTTGAATATATGTTAGCTGTCTACATTACCCATGTCTTCAGTCATTCTGTTCCATTCATCCACCACGCTTGTACTATAAAAGTATCCCTTTATATCCATATAAACAAGTGCCTTACTTTATCCATGTTATGTCCTTTGGTTCCTCTGTCCCTACATTTTTCGAGGAACAGTTCACTGTCCACATAGTTGATCTTCTAAAAACTTAAATTTAATGATCCGGTCACTCTTTACTTTTCCCTGTACTTGAAAAAACTTTGTCCCTGTACTTGAAAAAAATTTGTCCTCCTAACTATTTTCCAAATGTTGGACTCTGGTGAAAGGTTAGGAACAGTGTCGACTCCTAAGTCCATCATACACACAGAATCCTGAAGCTTATATCCTGCTATGAAATAATCATATTAAGGCTGTCTTTCACTTTGTCCCATCAACAGCACTGTCTGTTTACTCTGGCTGAATCTCATTAACCACGGTTCAGACTAACTCTCGAGTCTTTTTTAGGTCCCGTTTTAAGTTGATGCAATCCTCTACTCGCTTTTCAGTTCCCTTATGACCTTTTGTGTCACATACAGACATACTCAGGTAGGATCCCTTGCCTTCAGGCAAGTCATTTACACGGATCAAGAGGTCCCATAACCAAACCTTGTAGCACCCCACTTGTCACCTCAACCCTTTTCGTAAAGGTTCCTCATCCATCCATCGCAAAAGTTTCTCCCTTATCACTTCCCGTTGATCCAGCTTCTTATCAGCCTTACATGCTGTACAGTGTCAAATTCTTTCTGGCAGTCCAGACACAGGCAATAATATAAATAGATAGATAAAGATAGAAAGAAAGAATAGTCTATTGAATTTAGGTAGTCATTTGGCTGAAAATGTTCCGTGTGTGTGTGTGTGTGTGTGTGTGTGTGTGTGTGTGTGTATGTGTGTGTGTGTGTGTGTGTGTGTGTGTGTGCGTGTGTGTGTGTCTGTGTGTGTGTGTCCTTGTATGTCTGTTTGTCCCTCAGACTAAACCAGACACGCTCTTATTAACCGGCCTTAAAGGAAACATAATCAATTACGTTATCTATTGGCCGATTTCCCATCCTAGGGTATAAATGAAACGGCAGACCCTCCCTGGTAAGTTTCATCTGAGGACGATGAAAGAGGCAAATAATGAGACAAAGATTCGGTTGACTGCTCTTTTCGATAAGTCATTTGCTATGGAAAAAGTTCAGATGAATGGAAGTTTCCCACTGTAACTCCGATATTTAAAAAAAAGGTAATAAGTCACTTCCCAGAAATCATCGTCCAATTAGCATCACATCTGTCGTTAGAAAACTTATGGAATCCATCATTCGAGATCGATTTGTAAACCATTTAGTGGACCAACACGTAGTAACGATTTTCAGCATTGTTTTCAACGAAATCGCTCATGTCTGACAAATTTGCTTGATTTCTCTTATGATATAAACAGCATGTTTAACGAAAGTTGAGTAGTTGATGTTATCTATATAGTTTTACAAAAAGCATTCGATATAATGCTGCATCAGAGGTTACTAGTAAGAACTGACACACTTTGCATTGATGGTGTTGTACTTTGGGAAAGAGGAAGTTGGGTGACTGGCCGTGAACAGAGTTGTGGTTAACGACCATGCCTTAAGAACGGTTAGACGTAACAAGTGGAGTGCCACAAGGATCAGCCTTGGGACCGATGTTGTTTCTCATATACCATTGATATTGATAATGGACTGCGTTGCAGGTTATCAAAATTCACTGATAATACAGAGCTGGGAAATGAATTTACTAATGAACTTAAGCGTCAGCAGTTTCAGACTGACTGATTGACTGGGTTCATAGGTGGCAAATAGATTTTGATATCTACAAGTGCAAGGTATCACATATCGTTAGCAAAAAAATGTAAAGGCAAACTACAGTATGAATCCTGTTCAGCTGCAAAACGTAAATAGGGAAAAAGACTTCGGCGTGATAATCTCTGGTGACACAAAATCAAAACAGCAGTGCACAGAAACAGTGATAAGATCGAACAAAATTCTTGGATTCGTAGGGAGGGACTTCAAATATGAATCTAGGGAAATCATCCTCACTCTTTATTGGTTCGTCCCCATCTTGAGTATAGAGTTCACTTTTGGTCACCCTACCTTAAGGAAGACACACAGAATCGAGAAAGTGCAACATCGAGCTGCCAAGATGATCCATGGGCTGAGAAACGAATCTTGCGAGAGCAGGATAAAGGTCTTGAATCTGTTTAGCTTAGAAAAGAGAAGGCTAAGAGGTGCTTTAATACAAGCATCTAAAAGTACTAAAGGCTTTATAGTCTTGCTGTGTGAGATCACTTACGACTTTATTCATCTGATTCAGTTGCAGAAATGGACACAAACTCGTGGGCGAGCGTTTTACCTCGAATGAGGCGAAGCATTTTTCTTCATTTGGTTTCGTAACATATAGAACGTTATGCCAGTTAGAGTGGTTGAAAGAAGAGCTGTAGGTATTTCGCTTTTAAATCCACGACTTATATCATTTGTGCCTTTTTAGTCACTCTGTTAGTTTGAAGGTTATGCTCCCTGAATTATCTGTATATTTCTAACATTTATCACACTAATCTGTGGGTTTCTGATATTTTCCACTGTCACAAACAGCCTCGAAAGGCCTCATTGATCTATTTCTTGTTTGAATTTCTCTGTATTCTATCGTACAGCGCCGGTAATTCCCGCCTGGGTATCGCAACAGATTTTCTCAGTGGTAAGAGCCACGCGCTACCCCACTTTTCGATAAAAATCTCGTCTTATGTGCTCTGTAGTTAATCTCTCTCTCTCTCTCTCTCTCTCTCTCTCTCTCTCTCTCTCTCTCTCTCTCTCTCTCTCTCTCTCTCTCTCCCTCTCCTTCTCTCTCTCTCTCTCTCTCTCTCTCTCTCTCTCTCTCTCTCTCTCTCTCTCTCTCTCTCTCTCTCTGGCAATCCAAGGCAAACAAATGATTTGACCTAGACCAGGAGGCACCTGTGTCACGTATGTCTGGGGGAACCCTGGCCTCTCTAATGTGAATCTAGAATATTGATGAGCCTTGACCTGTTTCACGAAGATGTACGGAGGAGTGCAAATAGCAACAGACCACTGGGTCCTTTCGAGGCTGTTTGTGATGATGGCCGATATCAGGAACTAAGATAATTTGTATCCTAAGTTTAGCAAATCAAAGAGGAAACTTTAGGAGAATCACCTGTAAATAGTTTACGTAACTAAGGAAGCAAAATTTAATGCCAGCTGCCGATTTTTAAGTGCTCTAATTAGTAAATCATTAATTAGTAAATCATGTTAACAGTCCTGTTAGAAATGAAAAATTGCTCAGCCTCATTCGAAGTAAACATATTTCACAAGTTTGTATCTAACGAGAGAAGCCAGACTCGTCTAGCCTGAAGGGGCTTCTTAGATCATCAAACTTTGTGATAAGTTAGTGTACCAGTTTCAGTTCTTAAACTCCATTTTCTCAAAGCCATATAAGTTTAATCTGTCTAGCCAGCTTTCAGGGAATTTGTTTCTCATTCCGAGAATCATCTTGGCTGCTCGTCGCTTGACTCTCTCCATCCTGTCAGCGTATGTCTGTCAAATTGTGCATCTGACGGAGCTATGACCAGTCTGACTCAAGATGAGGTCTTGACGAGGTTTTTTTGTTAACCTGGCTCACCCAAGGCTGTAGTTCTCGTGTGCCCTGTCTTGTCTCATGGTAGTTCACCACGTTGATTGATAGACAAAGTCTTGCATCTTGTTATCATTCCTTGGGCGAACTCTCAGTCCGTCTGGTCTGCAGGCTCTGTTTCATTTTATTATGCCTCCGTTTTGACAGGGAGAGATCGGTCATAAGTTACTGTTGGCTACTGAGTGTGTGACAGGAATAGGCCATAGAGGTATTTTGTGTGTGTGTGTGTGTGTGTGTGTGTGTGTGTGTGTATGTGTGTGTGTGTGTGTGTGTGTGTGTGTGTGTGTGTGTGTGTGTAAATTTCCTCTTAATGGGGGTACCCATTTTAACAGACTACAGGTGAACAGTCTCCATCACAATATTATAAACCCAAGCGAGAAAATGTTTCTTGATGTTTTCTGTCATTCATACAGAAAACTTTCAGCATTTACCTAG
This sequence comes from Panulirus ornatus, assembly GCF_036320965.1. NCBI lineage: Eukaryota > Metazoa > Arthropoda > Malacostraca > Decapoda > Palinuridae > Panulirus > Panulirus ornatus. Next base: position 62,810,849 of record NC_092224.1, read on the forward strand.
CACATGAATATTCTCCAGAAGACTGAATCCGTCTTGAATCTCAGGTTTGCTCCGCTCTTCCTGGCCAGTCCAACTCCAGTTGTGACACTTGGGGAGAGATTTCTATTCATACGACCCGCTAGTGATGGTGAGGACACGGATTTTGAGTATTGATTCGGACACCGTGAGGTGGACCACGGTCGCCCTTATCCGAGAGCCAACGTTCAGTCTCCGAAAGGTTTATTGCCCTGAGGACAAGGTCGCTTCAAGCAACAGCTTCAACGTGTGCAGTCTGATAACATGCGGGTGTCTCGTGCAATCTGCATACACCTCCTTAGGTTTATCAACTCATTCTCGGTAACATATCACCAAATATATAATGCAGTGTTGTAGTGAATGGTTTATAGAAGACTCGTTCACTGTTGCTCTGTGGATGTGTTACTCTACCACATCTCGTCCTGGCTGATATGCTGTAGGCCTGGAATGCGCAGATGTGTGGTTGTGTTGTTAGACGTGAGTGTGAACTCGTACGTGCCGTACACTTGAGCAAGATAAATGTGTGACGTGCGGGAGGTGGGTTGTGGCCGGGTGAGTGATGGGCTGAGAAAGTTGAAATATCCGTGAGAGAAAAGAAAGGTGTTTGAGCGTTACGTGCAGGGAAGGAGTGTTATATAACTGGGAGATATGCAAGTGGAAGTAAAGGGCAAATGAGAGCTTGGGTAAGAGAGTATCGGGAAACTACAGAGACAATAGGAAAATACTCTGGAAGGAGGTGAATAATGGTAGTAGAAAATGAGTGCGATGGAAGCATAATGAAGGGAGCAAGTGTGCTAGTATAAGAAAAGGCAAAAACGAGCCGGAGAGATGTAGTGAGTCTTTTGAAAGATCTGAATGTGCTTGATGATAGGATCGCTGAAGAAGTGCGTCATGGTTAGTGGTTTGGTGAAAAGAGAAGTAGTGAAAGCTTTGCATAAGACGATGTGTGAGAAAACAGGTGAAGTGGATGGGATTTTTAATTTCAAAAGATAAGGGTGAGTTATGTTGATTGGCATATCAAGATTTTCATCATTATAAATGGCTTAATTTGAGGTGGCTAAGGCCTAGCGAAATGTTTGTATAGTGCCACTTTATAAAGGCAAGGAATGTAAAAGTGAATGTTTGAATTACAGGGATATGAAGTTCATTGATAATACCTGGTAATTTGTATGGGGGAGTGGTGACTGAGAGGGTGTTGTCATGCACGGAGTATCAGACTGGGGAGGAAAAACGTGGCTTCAGGAAAGTAGATGACATGTAGATCCTGTGTTTCCTTTGACGAATCTGTGTGAGTAATACTTAGAAAATAGAGTGGGATTCGAGCATGACATTTATGGCCGTAGGAAAAGTGTATCATAAGGTTCATAGAGATCCTTTGTGGAAGTTGTTTCAAGCGTTCGGTGTGAGAGGATAACTAGTAGATGCAATGATGAGGGAAGGAGGATGAGTCGTGTCAGGTGAAGGTGGTTCTGCAGCCACGGTCTGTGATGTCGCCATGACTGTTTAATCTGATTAAGGGTGGAATGGTGGGAAAAGGTAAACGTGAGGATTATGAAGAGAATAGCTTCTCTCCAGTCAGTTGGAGGTGAAGAGGGATGCGCTGTGTTGTCTGCTGTTTGAAAATATCACAGATCTGGTGACAGACTTCAGTGACTAACTACAGAGGCTGGTTTATGAGGCTGTGAGAGTGTGTGAGGAGAGAAAGTTGCTATGAGAAAAAGTGAGGCTACCAAGTTTAGCAGGGGAGAAAGACATGTTCTTTGGATTGTGACTTTGAATAGAAAGAAGCAGGAGGAAGTGGAGTGTGTGTGTGTTTGTGTGTGTTTGTGTGTGTGTGTATGTGTGTGTGTGTGTGTGTGTGTGTGTGTGTGTGTGTGTGTGTGTGTGTGTGTGTGAAGTAAAAGAAGACAGTGACTTGAAAAGTATGAACGTTAGAACCACGCTTCATGGGTGAGGTCGCGTCAGGGGAAAGATCTCAGATGTATATATATGGTTTGGTTCTCTCTGTTTCTGATGTCATGAGGAGGACTTGTGGAGAGTCGACACTGTATTGGATGTGAAAGTAAATCGTCTCCCCAAGCGGTTTAACCTTCATTTATATATATATAAATAGAGTGAATTGGAGCGATGTGGTATACCGGGGTTGACGTGCTGTCAGTGGATTGAAGCAGGGCATGTGAAGCGTCTGGGGTAAACCATGGAAAGCTGTGTAGGTATGTATATTTGCGTGTGTGGACGTATGTATATACATGTGTATGGGGGGGGGGGGTTTGGGCCATTTCTTTCGTCTGTTTCCTTGCGCTACCTCGCAAACGCGGGAGACAGCGACAAAGTATAATAATAATAATAATAATATAATATATATATATATATATATATATATATATATATATATATATATATATATATATATATATAAATGGCCTTTGTTGTCTTTTCCTAGCGCTACCTCGCACACATGCGGGGGGAGGGGGTTGTTATTCCATGTGTGGTCGCGATGGCGATGGGAATAAATAAAGGCAGACAGTATGAATTATGTACATGTGTATATATGTATATGTCTGTGTGTGTATATATATGTATACATCGAGATGTATAGGTATGTATATTTGCGTGTGTGGACGTGTATGTATATACATGTGTATGTGGGTGGGTTGGGCCATTCTTTCGTCTGTTTCCTTGCGCTACTTCGCTAACGCGGGAGACAGCGACAAAGCAAAATAGATAAATATAAATGAATATATATATATATATATATATATATATATATATATATATATATATATATATATATATATATATATATATATAAACTGTTAGATATACAATTGATTTTATATCTTTATTTTCCTTTTTTTTATCCTGTTTTGTTGCTAGGAATTGAGAACAGTGGCAAAGATTTCTGACCGTCGATATGGCACCATTTCTTGTCGCCATTACCGTGCCACCTTCAGCGGGACGCCATGATCGATGCTGCTCCCGCTGGGTAGGAAATGGAAATTAATCCCTTCATTATGCAGGGTTTAATGAACTGCACGTGCAGTAAGGCCAGGAATCCTTCCTGGTATTTCATCACCAGTACGAACCCTGAAATACTAATTAATTCTCCATCTTTTCCCGCTCAACATTGCAGACCTCATCGACTTGGAAAATGCAAATCTATGTGTGCGACCCACGTCTGGTCCTCGTCTGTTAAGGGTTTGGGTAAATCTGCGGTCGTGACCCACCACATTCCCGAAGCATTTGAAAGCGTCTGGCAATACGTCTTTGCTTTCTAAGCTTCCATTCTGTGGCTGTTTTGTTTCACTCTTTCTTCCGAGGAATAGCCTCCTCTCTGGTCGTTCCATGGCGGTGGTCGCTGATAGATTGACTTCTCTGTGAAGCGGACAAGTCGAGAAATACATCACTTAGTGATACGAGCATGAAGTTCAGTACGAACATTCGTCAGACACGACATATCCAGAATAGTGTTCACGCTACCCACTCAGATTTGTCCTGAATTCATGTTGACCTCAGCAGAATCTAAGTGGTGGTGAAAATTGACGTCTATTTCAATAAAAATCAATAAAATTCCTCATGCGTGCTTAACTGATTTATATGAAGACTGTTTGCATACACATCTAACTACCGATAGTATGATTGACAAGTTTCTTACACTTTACGTTAGTGCAAATTAAGCTTTGAATAAATAAACTACTTATGCTTGACAAGTACAGTTAGAGAGCCGAGCATGCAAGACCTGAGCAATGGCATATGCAATTCCCTTTGCATCCTTTCTTTCTGCTGCAGGATTTTCAGTCATTCTTGGCTTGGTGCTTCCACTATAGTCAGTGACGTGCAGGAGCTATGCCAAGTTTTACCAGTTGTTTTCCATCCCTAGTCAGCAGGAGGTGGTTGGTATATGAGGCTGACACTCTTGTCATTCAACCACATCCATATCCTTCGTGGAGTTCAGCAGTTCTCTTAGTGTTGTAAAGCGCCACTTTGTTTGGCGGGATATCAGCATCGTCGACTGATCCAGACAAGTGAGCAACTTGACTGGAATTTCAGATACTTTCTCAAAAAGTTTCCAAGCCTGCCATGTTGACTTTCAGCTTTTGGTATGGAATGCAGAAACTGTCACAACCAGTGAAAATACGGAAGAAAGGAGGCGCACGAGCGTTTGTACCTGATGCAGCACCAGTAATCTCATGAAATGGTTACGATCTAAAGTCCGTACCTCTACCAGGAGATGTCCTATGGTCATCTACTTCAGTATTATGGTAACAAGACACGACAGTCACAACTACATCAGTGCTAGTTATGATTATTTTTTGCTATGGTGAGAATCTGTTCTTTCTTTCATTCGTTAGGGACGTAACAAAAAAATAATTTGAGCGATTGCGAGATCTGATTTTGATGTACCAAATTCAAGTTATCGTTGTATAATTGGAGCATTTTCTACCATGCTCGTTAACTCGAGCAGATTTGAAGACAATGGACTTTCTTGACACTCGGTATCAAATTTATCTTCAAAATTTTTCGATTTGTGGTAAGGGAATTCATTCCGCACAATTGCAGTAGTTTTTGGCGATGTGTAGAGTATCAAATTGCATTCACACGCATTCGCAATTACATGTCTGGTATTACCATCTAATGCAAGCAAGATTTCTCGATCATTGTGATGAACTTACAGGTGAGATACGCGAGTCAGTATTTGCTCCTTGAGTCTTGTTATATTGATTAGACTTGTCAGACCAAGCAGTCCAAGTCGCTTCTTTTGTAAATCGGAAAGGTCGACCATTTTGAACGCACTACCGTCATTAACTGTTAAGTGTGTCATATATGTATTCTACTAGCTCGGCGATTTGTGTTTTTTACGAGTGGCAATCGTCAGGGTTTAGAGAAATGAGACAGACCTTTTTCCTGCTGTACAGTGTTACGAGACACTGAAGATGATCCTTCATCTCCTGTACAACTACTCCTCCAGCACTAAGTCTGGCTGAAAGGTTTTCATATAATGTTTTTGCACACTAGAGACTCTTGGGTCCGGTGGTGTCGTCATCACCTGCCTCACTTCAGGGCCCGAGTCATCTTCTTTCAAAAAGAGAATATTTTACTATGATTGAAGTCAAATGCGTTTGATATTTGCTGCCTGAATGACGAGTGTATTTACTACAGATTGCTTTCACACCGTCTAAGCATTCTTGGTTCAGTCGTTTTTATTTGAAATATGACAGCCATCCTTTTTTTTCTATACTTAGTGTTATCTCAGAATGACTAGCAGTTGCAAATACGCAACATGTCGTCTTGAAATATATTCAATTCTTCGTTGTGTGAAATTTCTCTGATAAAACGAAGTCATTCTGGAAAACACGGCAACCATCTTGGAAATGGCAAAGATTGAAGTGGCTAACGTTATATTCCTGATCAGTAATATCTGAAGCACATGTCTGCCAAGTTTCATGCTGGTATTACTAAGTGAAGTCTTATGTGTTATCTTGCAGTACACCGCCCCACAAGCAGTGGTGTTCCTCAGGGTTCTGTCCTGTCACCTTATCTTTTCCTTTTCTCCCTAAATAATTTTCTTTCATCATCTAATCCTGCTGATTCTTACACTGGCAACTTCACTCTACATATTTCAGCTCACTTACCCTCCCAACATCAAAACTTTTGCTGTTTCTCACACTGCACATATTTCCTCTCATGATTAGGATGTGTGTAGCAGTTTGAAGTGGTGAAGCAAAAACCTTGTTGAATTCATAGGTGCAAAAAGGGTGCTATTTACCCACTCTTTTTTCTTTTTCTTACCCTCTTCCTACACGTACAGCTTAAAGCACTAATTCAGCAGAACAAAACCACAAAATGGAAACATAATGAACTTGTCAGAAATTTTTCTCTCCAGAAGCTTGGGTGTTTTAACTGGCGTCTTATTCACCAAAGCATGGGGTACTGCTTGCATATTTAGGGTGACCCTTCCTCCAATTTTCCCTCGGTGGAAATATAATCAAATAGCCTTCCGGAAGTCTTCTGGGCTTCCCTGCCGTCAACTCTCTTTCCGTTTCCCATAATGTTGCTGCTCTCGTTATTTTCTATAGGCTTTATGTCGACCACTGCTCTCGTGAGCTAGCTTCATGTGTCCGACTTTGTGATTGGCTACTAGCTTCCGTTGCCTTTTGTGTGGAGACCAGCCTCACGAGGAATGACCGTTGTGATACCTTCCTTCTTTCTTTGAATTGTAAACCTTTGGAATTCTCTTCCTTCTTTTGCCTCTTTCTTTTCCTGTAGCCAATCTACTATTAAGAATTAGGATCACATACACCTAAAGAGACGGAAATGATCTCTTCCACTTTTTTTTTCTCATTCTAATTCATTTCTCCTTTCAACCAAAATGGCTACAGTTAGGGTATATCTTTACCCATGCCTTGCTGGGTACTAAGTAAAGTGGTATTTGTATGTATGCATTCATGTAAATACGTTTGTATGTATGTGTATTATTTATGTAATCGTCTACATGTACTCTTCGAGGTTGGAGCTTGACATTCGTGGTGCCCCGTCTCTTGAACCTTCTCCTAGGTCGTACCACTTTATAAAATTCTCATTGCTCAACACCACATTTGCTATTTTCGAATCAAATCTATTTCATTCAGCCACCAGTCTTAAATGTAAAATTACTCCTTTACATTTCTTTGACAAGCTTATTGTTTGATATCATATTATGTTTGCTGTTTCTTCTATCCCTACAGCCTTCGGAGAACTGTTCTCTCTCTACGTCATCAGGTCACCGCTCACTCTTTTCTCCGTGATGATGGCCAAGTTGAAGACCGTTAGCATCTCCCTGCACTTTAGCTCTCTTAATCCTCGGAACATTTTGGTTACCATCCTCTGGATCCTCTCTATTAGCTCTCTTTGCTTCATTCAATGCGGTAACTAAATCTGAGAAGCTTGTTCCAGTACTTGGTCTTATGCAAGACGTGAACGACTTGCGGTATATATCCTGATCCATCTTATACCCGGACTTGAATGCTATTCTTATATTTACCAGGAGACATATAGTCCAATTTCTCGATTTCCTCACTTAAAGACAGACACGACGTTCTTCCTCTTCCTTTCCCTTGCGCTTATATTTGCTCCAGCGACGTATTGACAACGTGTCAGCCTTCTTGTCGAGTGTACGTGCACATTCTTCACACATGGAGAGATTTCATCAGACCATAAACCGTGTATGGGTTAGTGCTTTCTAATAATCTGGTTATGTCTCTTGTAGTAATTTTACACCAATGAGACCTCTTCTTCATGGGTGTGGGCATGGGAATCCAAGCTCTGACCACTGCTTCAGTAAATACTAAAGCTCCTGCCATGGAACTCCAGCTTCCATTTTATACCCTAAAAGAAAGTATTCAACTTTGCACTGTCACCCTTTTTCTAATGTAGCTCCTCTTTGAGGTACTTTTTTGTGTCCTCTTTATTCAAAGATTCAAAGCCAGCCTTACATGATCACGTTCACCAAATAACGTATCATGTTTTATGGTTTTCACTTTCATGGTATCATGTGCGAAGGCAAGATGATAGCGTAGAGGCTTCTCTGATTCTTGCATAATCGGTCATGTGCCACTACACGGAATTCTCCCCTGCACGTTCCTGGAGCTTGTGTCTCCATAACTCCCTATCTCCTTGGGAATCTAAATTCTCCCAGTCTGTTTCTGTGAAGTTAAAATTTTCTATCATCAGGATCTTACCATCCTTGAGAAATGCGTCTCTGCTTCCCTCATCATCTTGAATGTTCCTTCATTGTTTTCACTGTATAATTGTTCTAAATCTTTGTGATTGCTTGGAGGACTATAAATTACCTGTATCATTGTACTCCTTATCTTATACCGCTTGAATTAGCCGTCCATCGATATTTCTTGGCATTTAATGATATCTCTTAACAAGGGAACCAGTACACCCTCCTTCCTCTCTTCCTTGTCTCTCCTTACTGTGGTGTTTTCCTCTGCAAACATTAGTCTAGTTTATCTAGGAGTTTGATCACCATTACCTTAGTCACATCCAGTATCTTCCCCTTGGCTCGGTCTACGAATTCTAGCTTTTCGCTGTTTAGAACCAGCCCGCCCGCATTAGTATGCATGATTCCGTATCCGCTGCCTGTATGCATGTATGTATGTATGCTATTACTTAGGTATGCAAATGTAGATATGCAAATGTAGATATTACTATGCCAATGTGCATTGCTTCGACCCCAGTTATCGGTCGTGGCAGCAATAAGGAACGTCATAGGCGCCCCTCTCCAGGTCCGTACCCAAAGGCTCCCAAAGGAATCTGTCATTATATCAGCTGACAAAGGTAATGGTAAATCTAAACATTGGTAAGGCTATCCAGTATACTGCGAAGACAAAGGACGGGTTCCAGAAAAAAAATATATTTATATGGGGTAGCACTAAGATGTATGAAGTAATAGTCCTGATGAAAAAGTGATGAATTACCAATGCCTTGAAAAGAGAAACGCAAAGATAATGAAATGTTTCACACTGGATTACACATAGGAATGATTAACACGAAATTCAGTAAGATCGGTTTCATCGTGTCAAATTTCTCAACAAGAAACAAGAAAATTTATCCTGGTTTACATTTTAGGAATACCTATTCACAGGTTTCCCCTTCCTCCAACCCTTTTTCCAACAAATCATATACAGACAGTAATGAAATGCACTAAACAAACACCACCTTGCCCATTCACCAAATGCACACCCATCTAAAACTATACTCCCCAGGTACGTACGTGCTACACTTTTTCTTTTGTATTCTGGACGTCATATATCAAGATTAACTTCTAAGCTGAAGATACAGTGATACACACAGAGTCGCCACATGTGTTGACCTGTCTTCCTGCCCGTTGGACGTGGCCAGATATGTCAATGTTGCGAAGGTCATAGGAAATCCTTGTGAAGGGAAGTACATAAAGTGAATATACCTATGTGTATTGTGTGTGTATGAGTGTGTGTGTGTGTGTGTGTGTGTGTGTGTGTGTGTGTGTGTGTGTGCGTGTGTGTGTGTGTGCGTGTGTGTGAGTGTGTGTGTCCAAATATTTTTGAATTTTTCTATGAACTGGTTTTTGGGAAACAGAGGAAAATGTCTGATTGAGATACATTAGTTTCCTTAGCGTGATTTGCTGGAGCTTAGAAAGATAACCAAGTTTAGCTGAAGAAAATGCAAATACGATGATGAAATTGGATGGAGAAAAACCTCCTCAGGTCAGGCTTAAAGTTATGCAAGTATGAGCGATATCAAAGAATCTGGCATTTATTAGAGGATACAAGACTTCAGCTATGACAAGTAATTCATAAAGTGTCTCCCATCTATTTATTGGTATTTCCTTATCTATCTGTTAGGTATACTGTCACCCTCTATAAAAGCCACCACCACCACCACAACCAGTTGATACTCACCACTTACCACACTTTCCCTGGTATATTCAGTATCCCAAACTCTCTTCAATAGATGTTTCAGTCTTCACGGATGCCATAATCTTCCTCGTGCATTAGATCACGCGACATATACACTCGTCTCCTGCATGACGGAGCACACAACAAGAAAGCCATCCATTGCGACGCCCTGTATATAGCTCTTGAAACATTCTGGAAACAGAGATGGATTAACTTTTTTCCTACAAGGCACTGAGAGGCCAAACATTTTTGGAATATTCTCAGATCTCGTGATCCGTTTTCGAGAAATGGGAACAGTCACCTTCGTTTTCTCTCGGCGGCGAAAAACATTGGCTTTTTCATCGGGGCTGGATAAGGCAGCGACACTCCCACACACAATAAAATGAGGATGACTTCACGAAGTAATTGTTGTCGAGGATGTTGCTCATACCACAGTGTTTATCTCTCTATTCATTTTACTATCCGACTTTTCCCTGGCCTTTCAAAGGCTTGCATTCCCTATAAAATGATCAGTAACAGCGCAACGCGTCTCCTAGACTTAGCAAGTGATCGCACTTATGAATTTCAAACGTTTCTCTCCAAATACTGCATTGCTGAACCCTGCTGAAGATAACGATGATTTCCTCTCCCTTTTCGGAGCTGTGGAAAAGCTGTTTCACATTTAACCTTTCCAAAGCCACCAGAGGTAAGGCGTCAGTCAGCTGCACCTTCAGGCCCTCAGTCTGAGGGTCGCTGAAGCCCAAGAAACAAAGAGAACAGACGTACACTAAAGTCAAAGGTCGTCTGGTACAAAGATTATATATATATATATATATATATATATATATATATATATATATATATATATATATATTTTTTTTTTTTTTTTTCTTTGTCGCTGTCTCCCGCGTTTGCGAGGTAGCGCAAGGAAACAGACGAAAGAAATGGCCCAACCCACCCCCATACACATGTATATACATACGTCCACACTCGCAAATATACATACCTACACAGCTTTCCATGGTTTACCCCAGACGCTTCACATGCCCTGATTCAATCCACTGACAGCACATCAACCCCGGTATACCACATCGCTCCAATTCACTCTATTCCTTGCCCTCCTTTCACCCTCCTGCATGTTCAGGTCCCGATAACACAAAATCTTTTTCACTCCATCTTTCCACCTCCAATTTGGTCTCCCTCTTCTCCTCGTTCCCTCCACCTCCGACACATATATCCTCTTGGTCAATCTTTCCTCACTCATTCTCTCCATGTGCCCAAACCATTTCAAAACACCCTCTTCTGCTCTCTCAACCACGCTCTTTTTATTTCCACACATCTCTCTTACCCTCACGTTACTTACTCGATCAAACCACCTCACACCACACATTGTCCTCAAACATCTCATTTCCAGCACATCCATCCTCCTGCGCACAACTCTATCCATAGCCCACGCCTTGCAACCATACAACATTGTTGGAACCACTATTCCTTCAAACATACCCATTTTTGCTTTCCGAGATAATGTTCTCGACTTCCACACATTCTTCAAGGCTCCCAGAATTTTCGCCCCCTCCCCCACCCTATGATCCACTTCCGCTTCCATGGTTTCATCCGCTGCCAGATCCACTCCCAGATATCTAAAACACTTCACTTCCTCCAGTTTTTCTCCATTCAAACTCACCTCCCAATTGACTTGACCCTCAACCGTACTGTACCTAATAACCTTGCTCTTATTCACATTTACTCTTAACTTTCTTCTTTCACACACTTTACCAAACTCAGTCACCAGCTTCTGCAGTTTCTCACATGAATCAGCCACCAGCGCTGTATCATCAGCGAACAACTGACTCACTTCCCAAGCTCTCTCATCCCCAACAGACTTCATACTTGCCCCTCTTTCCAAAACTCTTGCATTCACCTCCCTAACAACCCCATCCATAAACAAATTAAACAACCAAGGAGACATCACACACCCCTGCCGCAAACCTACATTCACTGAGAACCAATCACTTTCCTCTCTTCCTACACGTACACATGCCTTACATATATATATATATATATATATATATATATGAACATCGGAAGTTGCGACTCATAGATTGGGGGTTAGCAGAATTCTATCACCCAGGTCAAGAGTACAACGTTCGAGTGGCATCCAGATACTTTAAGGGTCCAGAACTTCTTGTAGATTATCAGATGTATGATTACTCACTTGATATGTGGTCATTAGGGTGCATGCTGGCGAGTATGATATTTCGCAAGGAGCCTTTCTTCCATGGTCATGACAATTATGATCAGTTAGTCCGCATTGCTAAGGTGTTGGGAACCGAAGAACTATATGAGTATGTTGAGAAATATCAAATTGAACTAGATCCTAGGTTCAATGATATTCTTGGAAGGCATTCACGAAAGCGTTGGGAAAGGTTTGTCCATAGTGAAAATCAACACTTAGTATCTCCTGAGGCCCTTGACTTCTTGGACAAATTGCTACGTTATGACCACCAAGAGCGCTTGACAGCCCATGAGGCAATGGAACACCCATATTTCTACCCAATCGTAAAGGAACAGGGTCGTCACATGAGTTCACCTACGCCTGCTCCTCCTGCTCTGACTGGTGTTTCTGAGTAGAATTGGTGTGTACCATATTTTTTGATATTGTATTATTCTTATGATTTATACATTTTAACACTTCATTAATGCAAACAGGACAGCTTCTGCAGAATCGTCATGGAGGACATTTATTTGCTGTGATCCTCTCCCTTTTCCCCCTTTTTTTTCATCATATCTTGCACATGACATTTGAGCAATTTGCTTTCCTTTTACATTTCATATATTTTACTTCCCACGTATTCCTCGCGTGTCGTAGAAAGCGACTAGAGGGGACGGGAGCGGGGGGCCGGAAATCCTCCCCTCCTTGTATTAACTTTCTAAAATGGGAAACAGAAGAAGGAGTCACGCGGGGAGTGATCATCCTCCTCGAAGGCTCAGAGTGGGGTGCCTAAATGTGTGTGGATGTAACCAAGATGTGAAAAAAGGAGAGATAGGTAGTATGTTTGAGGAAAGGAACCTGGATGTTTTGGCTCTGAGTGAAACGAAGCTCAAGGGTAAAGGGGAAGAGTGGTTTGGAAATGTCTGGGGAGTGAAGTCAGGGGTTAGTGAGAGGACAAGAGCAAGGGAAGGAGTAGCAATACTCCTGAAACAGGAGTTGTGGGAGTATGTGATAGAATGTAAGAAAGTAAATTCTCGATTAATATGGGTAAAATTGAAAATTGATGGAGAGAGGTGGGTGATTATTGGTGCATATGCACCTGGGCATGAGAAGAAAGATCATGAGAGGCAAGTGTTTTGGGAGCAGCTAAATGAGTGTGTTAGCGGTTTTGATGCACGAGACCGGGTTATAGTGATGGGTGATTTGAATGCAAAGGTGAGTAATGTGGCAGTTGAGGGAATAATTGGTATGCATGGGGTGTTCAGTGTTGTAAATGGAAATGATGAAGAGCTTGTAGATTTATGTGCTGAAAAAGGACTGATGATTGGGAATACCTGGTTTAAAAAGCGAGATATACATAAGTATACTTATGTAAGTAGGAGAGATGGCCAGAGAGCGTTATTGGATTATGTGTTAATTGACAGGCGTGCGAAAGAGAGACTTTTGGATGTTAATGTGCTGAGAGGTGCAACTGGAGGGATGTCTGATCATTATCTTGTGGAGGCTAAGGTGAAGATTAGTATGGGTTTTCAGAAAAGAGGAGTGAATGTTGGGGTGAAGAAGGTGGTGAGAGTAAGTGAGCTTGGGAAGGAGACCTGTGTGGGGAAGTACCAGGAGAGACTGTGTACAGAATGGAAAAAGGTGAGAACAATGGAAGTAAGGGGAGTGGGGGAGGAATGGGATGTATTTAGGGAATCAGTGATGGATTGCGCAAAAGATGCTTGTGGCATGAGAAGAGTGGGAGGTGGGCTGTTTAGAAAGGGTAGTGAGTGGTGGGATGAAGAAGTAAGAGTATTAGTGAAAGAGAAGAGAGAGGCATTTGGACGATTTTTGCAGGGAAAAAATGCAATTGAGTGGGAGAAGTATAAAAGAAAGAGACAGGAGGTCAAGAGAAAGGTGCAAGAGGTGAAAAAGAGGGCAAATGAGAGTTGGGGTGAGAGACTATCAGTAAATTTTAGGGAGAATAAAAAGATGTTCTGGAAGGAGGTAAATAGGGTGCGTAAGACAAGGGAGCAAATGGGAACTTCAGTGAAGGGCGTAAATGGGGAGGTGATAACAAGTAGCGGTGATGTGAGAAGGAGATGGAATGAGTATTTTGAAGGTTTGTTGAATGTGTCTGATGACAGAGTGGCAGATATAGGGTGTTTTGGTCGAGGTGGTGTGCAAAGTGAGAGGGTTAGGGAAAATGATTTGGTAAACAGAGAAGAGGTAGTAAAAGCTTTGCGGAAGATGAAAGCCGGCAAGGCAGCAGGTTTGGATGGTATTGCAGTGGAATTTATTAAAAAAGGGGGTGACTGTATTGTTGACTGGTTGGTAAGGTTATTTAATGTATGTATGACTCATGGTGAGGTGCCTGAGGATTGGCGGAATGCGTGCATAGTGCCATTGTACAAAGGCAAAGGGGATAAGAGTGAGTGCTCAAATTACAGAGGTATAAGTTTGTTGAGTATTCCTGGTAAATTATATGGGAGGGTATTGATTGAGAGGGTGAAGGCATGTACAGAGCATCAGATTGGGGAAGAACAGTGCGGTTTCAGAAGTGGTAGAGGATGTGTGGATCAGGTGTTTGCTTTGAAGAATGTATGTGAGAAATACTTAGAAAAGCAAATGGATTTGTATGTAGCATTTATGGATCTGGAGAAGGCATATGATAGAGTTGATAGAGATGCTCTGTGGAAGGTATTAAGAATATATGGTGTGGGAGGCAAGTTGTTAGAAGCAGTGAAAAGTTTTTATCGAGGATGTAAGGCATGTGTACGTGTAGGAAGAGAGGAAAGTGATTGGTTCTCAGTGAATGTAGGTTTGCGGCAGGGGTGTGTGATGTCTCCATGGTTGTTTAATTTGTTTATGGATGGGGTTGTAAGGGAGGTAAATGCAAGAGTTTTGGAAAGAGGGGCAAGTATGAAGTCTGTTGGGGATGAGAGAGCTTAGGAAGTGAGTCAGTTGTTGTTCGCTGATGATACAGCGCTGGTGGCTGATTCATGTGAGAAACTGCAGAAGCTGGTGACTGAGTTTGGTAAAGTGTGTGGAAGAAGAAAGTTGAGAGTAAATGTGAATAAGAGCAAGGTTATTAGGTACAGTAGGGGTGAGGGTCAAGTCAATTGGGAGGTGAGTTTGAATGGAGAAAAACTGGAGGAAGTGAAGTGTTTTAGATATCTGGGAGTGGATCTGTCAGCGGATGGAACCATGGAAGCGGAAGTGGATCATAGGGTGGGGGAGGGGGCGAAAATTTTGGGAGCCTTGAAAAATGTGTGGAAGTCGAGAACATTATCTCGGAAAGCAAAAATGGGTATGTTTGAGGGAATAGTGGTTCCAACAATGTTGTATGGTTGCGAGGCGTGGGCTATGGATAGAGATGTGCGCAGGAGGATGGATGTGCTGGAAATGAGATGTTTGAGGACAATGTGTGGTGTGAGGTGGTTTGATCGAGTAAGTAACGTAAGGGTAAGAGAGATGTGTGGAAATAAAAAGAGCGTGGTTGAGAGAGCAGAAGAGGGTGTTTTGAAATGGTTTGGGCACATGGAGAGAATGAGTGAGGAGAGATTGACCAAGAGGATATATGTGTCAGAGGTGGAGGGAACGAGGAGAAGAGGGAGACCAAATTGGAGGTGGAAAGATGGAGTGAAAAAGATTTTGTGTGATCGGGGCCTGAACATGCAGGAGGGTGAAAGGAGGGCAAGAAATAGAGTGAATTGGAGTCATGTGGTATACAGGGGTTGACGTGCTGTCAGTGGATTGAAGCAAGGCATGTGAAGCGTCTGGGGTAAACCATGGAAAGCTGTGTAGGTATGTATATTTGCGTGTGTGGACGTGTGTATGTACATGTGTATGGGGGGGGGGGGGGGTTGGGCCATTTCTTTCGTCTGTTTCCTTGCGCTACCTCGCAAACGCGGGAGACAGCGACAAAGTATAAAAAAAAAAAAAAAAAAAAATATATATATATATATATATATATATATATATATATATATATATATATATATATATATATATATAATTTTTTTTTTCTTTTTTTTTTTTTTTTTTGCTGTCTCCCGCGTTTGCGAGGTAGCGCAAGGAAACAGACGAAAGAAATGGCCCAACCCACCCTCATACACCTGTATATACATACGTCCACACACGCAAAATATACATACCTACACAGCTTTCCATGGTTTACCCCAGACGCTTCACATGCCCCGATTTAATCCACTGACAGCACGTCAACCCCGGTATACCACATCGCTCCAATTCACTCTATTCCTTGCCCTCCTTTCACCCTCCTGCATGTTCAGGCCCCGATCACACAAAATCCTTTTCACTCCATCTTTCCACCTCCAATTTGGTCTCCCTCTTCTCCTCGTTCCCTCCACCTCCGACACATATATCCTCTTGGTCAATCTTTCCTCACTCATTCTCTCCATGTGCCCAAACCATTTCAAAACACCCTCTGCTGCTCTCTCAACCACGCTCTTTTTATTTCCACACATCTCTCTTACCCTCACGTTACTTACTCGATCAAACCACCTCACACCACACATTGTCCTCAAACATCTCATTTCCAGCACATCCATCCTCCTGCGCACAACTCTATCCATAGCCCACGCCTCGCAACCATACAACATTGTTGGAACCACTATTCCTTCAAACATACTCATTTTTGCTTTCCGAGATAATGTTCTCGACTTCCACACATTCTTCAAGGCTCCCAGAATTTTCGCCCCCTCCCCCACCCTATGATCCACTTCCGCTTCCATGGTTCCATCCGCTACCAGATCCACTCCCAGATATCTAAAACACTTCACTTCCTCCAGTTTTTCTCCATTCAAACTCACCTCCCAATTGACTTGACCCTCAACCCTACTGTACCTAATAACCTTGCTCTTATTCACATTTACTCTTAACTTTCTTCTTTCACACACTTTACCAAACTCAGTCACCAGCTTCTGCAGTTTCTCACATGAATCAGCCATGGGAGGGGAGGATTTCCAGCCTCCCGCTCCCTCACCTTTTAGTCGCCTTCTACGACATACAGGGAATACGTGGGAAGTATTCTTTCTACCTTACCCCCAGGGATAACATAATACTATATTGGTAGAAAATAGTATTCTCTTTTCGTTAAAAGGTTTTATTCTTTCCCATCTTGTTGCCATTGTTGCTATTGTTGATTTTACTATTCCGACAGTTTCGTGATACTTTTCTTCGTCATCGTTTTGAAGTAAGTATTAAGTTTGCACAAGTCAGCAGTACTGGTTTTCTAGTCAAGTGCGACCCAACGATTATGTTAATGCAGAACTAAAATTCGAAGCTTCTTTACCAATTAACAAATTTAGTTTGCAAATTTGACACGATTAAGATGACACCATTCTTTTTGTACATCCACTTTATCTGGAATACGACGGACACCAAATAACATTACAGATCCGTAAGGCAAAACACTCCTTATTCCTAATCACACTGAACAGAATATTCTGTGGCATCATGTGTGATAATTCAGTATATGTCAAGCGTGATCTGGTTATTACAGTCCGGTACAAGGTGAAGGGCGCAACAACGGCGGTTCACCTCTGCAGCAATTCAAAAGAATTTCAACAAATTTCTTTTCGAATCTTCCTTGTTTTAAGAGAAACTGAATAAGAAAAGCGTTCATGGTCGGGACCATTTCCTCTGGACGACTTGGTTGGATTTTCTCAGCGAGGAAAGTTTAACTTGGGCAGTTCTTACAAAGCCTCACTCCAGGTTATTTTAGCGTCCATTCAAAGGCTTTCAGGCGCTCCCTCTGAGGTACAACACTATCACCTTCCTCAGTTGTGAGGCTCTTCCTTTATCTCCGCTGCCGGGGACTCGAGTGTAATACGGGTCTTCGGTGTTTATTCTCTTGTGTTTGATGCCTGGTCCTGAGCGACGGGATGCTCCGGGAAGCTTCGAGAACGAGGTCGTCACGGCAGAAGCTATACTGTTAAATGTACACCTCTCTTGGAATAGGTCGTAGAGGTCTTAATCGTATGGATAAACGTTAAAGGCTGTTGCATCCGCCGCTGCGACATTCACAAGCTCTTGGCCAAAGGGGGAGACGTAACAGGTTAATTAATGCACCTCTGAGTCACTCAGACATTGAAGAAGAGGAATAGACCCATTCATGTAGATACCTGCACCTCTGAGACACCCTGGTTGGTAATGACCACAAGAGTAGACGTAACAGGCAGGGCCTTCACCTCTCGGACCATCAGACGTTGTTGCTCGTTTGGCTCAACAATACCAACCCAGTACCTCCATCTCTCAGAGACTCACAGATCTCTCAGTAACAGAACAGTGCTTCCAAACTCTGAGGTATTCACAAGTTGTTGATCCTATGAGTAGATGTGATAGGTTTGTGTCTCCTTCTTCCACGCACTCGTAATTCACTATTGAAAAAAAAAAAGATGCGAAGGTCTCTTACCAGTCAGGTCTCACTCCGTGCTATACTGCAAAATAAGGCGCATTCATGTCAAGATTGCTGGCCGGACTTTCTCTCCCATTAAAACTTAGCTACCGCGTAATCTTTTCTTTCTCTGGTTCTTTCTTTTTTCTTCAAGTCTCCAGTCACGGACGAGAGATTTCGTCAGGGTCATTCTTTATATGACACTTGAAAAAATAAGGACATCAGGGAAGGAGAATAAGAAATATGTTAGTCTAAAAGTTTTTGACGAGATGGAGAACCTGCTTAATGAGAAAGGGGCAGGCAGGTCATACCTGTTATAAAGTCCACGAGCGTGTAAGAAGTTTTCTAAACTTACCGTTGCTGGTAGAGAAACAGACATCATAGTGACGCGGCCTTACAGAGCGAGCAGCTCGCTGTCCTAGATATATATACATATGAGAATGAGAACCGCTCCCAAGACTGATCCCTGTGGTGCATCACTTGTTAAATCTAACTGTGCAGTGGCTTGGCCACTAATCACTTCTCTCCATTTACGGACAGTCTGCCAGCTTCCTGATCTTCGCAGTACAACCCCACGGGACTCCTTGGCTTTACGAAGAAGAGGTTTAAATGATTTCGGTTTGTGATGAAAGCTCATTTTCAGTTAGAGAAAGAAAGGTTTTTTCTTGGTCCGTTATACCAGGTTCATTGTCCGAATACCCGCTGAACGGGAGTAGTTGATCTTTAGATTGTAATGGGAGACAGGTTTAAGAAAAGATGGAATCCATGTCCTCATTCTCGCAATGATAACACCTGCTTTTAGCTCAGCAGAGACGATATACCAACCTAGCAAATAGAATAGTAAAATGTCAGTCAGTTCACTCAGAACTATCAAAGTGCCAGTACTGGGCTTACGAAGGAGTAGGCGGAGGAGAAGGAAGGTGGAATGAGCAGAGGGAGGTGACTTCAGATAAGCCGATCGAAGGTAGTATTGTGTATCTGTGCGTAGTACGAAATTTTAGTCATCAATGAGTCCAAATTGTCTAGGAGTGGTCATGACCGTCTGGGATTTGATCTACGTTATCAGAAATACAAGACGTGAGGGGCATTAACCGCATTCTTTGCCTTTTTTATCAGTGTGTGAAAAAAGGTCAATCATGCCTTGATGTACATTAAAGTCGTCTTGCTGAGTAACCTTATTTGAAGCAAAATGGTGTGAGTATGTCTTCGTTATTTAATCATAAGACTAACGAAACAATCAGGGAAGAGAGTGTGTACAGGATCCATCTAGAGATGTAACAAGATGTTTCCTACTTTCGTATTGTAGTATCTCTGGTTGGCGGTACTCTGATTAGAGTACGAAGTTAACTTCTACGACGAGTGTGTGTCTGTGGTCCCCATACAACGGTGTGTTGTGGTGGCGATCCTTAACTGTTGTGGTTTATTCTAGTGGATCCCCTGCTACGGTATATGGTGGATCGCTAGAGGAGTGGCGTGATTTCTCACCTTTCTGCAGGTGTACTGCAATGCTCCCGTGTCTGGTCTTACTTTGTCGTGTCTCCTCACTGGTCGAGCGGTACGGTCGAAGCGAGCGGAAACTGTAGCTAATTCGATCTTGGCATATTCGGTGTCAGATTATCATGGAAGATAAACTAGTTAACCCATAGCGTTATCAGAACAGGCAATGTGGAGGACATCTCCTACGCATGCCCTGTTAAACTGTGCTCAGATTAAACGTATATAAGATGATTATGTAGTAATCCAATACTTATAGCTTATATGATATAATGATATATAATTCCATAAACAGATGTGCTCTGGAAATCTGTTTAGGTAACAGTGATCTTGTTTTTAACTTACTTGCGCAGGCACTTGTCTTATGACGGCCCTGTTTTCACTGATGACCAGAGTCCCAAATGATAATAACCATGGCCGTTGAGAATTCGAACTGGGGATATCACCATTTTTCTATTTCATCTTCTAGTTCGAACAGCCTCGAGGCTATGACATACTCTCATTCTTAAGCTGAGGCTCCCATCTTACGCGACGTCGATTTACACCACAGGGAATGGCTGAAAGCTTTCTATACAGATGGTGGAAAAGTTGAAGCCGTCAAGCCTTCCATCCCTTGTGATCTGAAGCAGATGTTCAACCACTGTGCCCGACCAACACATCCACTCCTCCGACACAAAAGATCTTTTTGGAACCTTCCATCATTCACGCTACAGCTACACACATTTTTCTCCTATAGGTTTACCTAAACACATTCTTATGTACGTCTGTTTACTCCTCCAAATGTTCTTTCCACCGCCGGTCTTGACAATTTAGTACTGGCTGGACTGACTCATGAATATCCTTTTTCTGTTATCTTTTTCATCATCGTAAGATGCTTTTGTTTCTGCTGAGCGCCTGGCAGAGATTATCGTTGTGGGAATGAAGACATATACGTTACGCTTCTTTTATCTCCTCCTCCTCCAGTTTGTGTTCCCCCACCTTTGTTCCCTAGGTCATTCGCGCAAGAGGATTAGTGTTGGATCTGAATAAGATTCCTTCCTTCAAGTCGTATTCAGATCAGTGTAAGTTCTTCGAGAAGGTGCGCGCGTATTTTTCGAAGAAGGTGCGATAACCATTTGTCTTTAGTTATAGATCTGTTTGGTCTTTGGCCAAAGGTTACTGGACAATATCTTTTGTTCTACCTTTCCCGCGCATTTTGTGTTCGTGTCTCTTACACTGACAATGTCGTCTTTTTTCTTTTCATCTATTTCTATTTTTTTCTTTAACTCTCCAGTAAATGACTTTAACCTTCTTGCATCAAGTGATGCACCTCTTAAAGATCACATGCCTCCCCCCTCTCTCATGCCTTCTCTTACAGCGAGTGAAGGAATCCCTCCTTGTATTTTGAAGGAGTGTGCTTCTGAAACTGCATTGATGCTTACTCTTCTGTCTCGCTCTTGCTTCATAACTAAGGCTTTTCATTCCTTTTGGAGACATGCGTTGATTCATGCAAAGCTTTTCCTTCTCTTTGGAGACATCCCTTAATTGGTCCTATCCCAAAGGAGAGTGACTGATCTCACCCATTCTATCATCGTCTTATTGCTTTACAGTCCACCGCAGTCATCACTTTTGAGGCCTCCTCTGATCACACTTCCCTTCGTGAGAGCCATATGTGATGTAATTTCCCATGTTCTTAAAGTCTTGTCAGTCGCTCTTCGAGATTTAGAAAGCCGCTCTTCGACTTTTCGAAAATCTTGCACTGTAGCCTTTGATATGTCCAAAGTCTTTGGTAAAGTATGACGCAGAGGTCCAATCTCCTATATCTCCTCTTGTGGTCGCCTTCTCTCACTCATCTTAAATCTGCTTCTACAGTTGGTGATGGACCACCTTCTTTCCATGTAAGATGCAGCATAACTTAGGGTGCTGTCCCGTATCAAACACCCATCTTCCTTTCTACTAACGAATTCCTCTCTTCATCAAAAGACCCAGTTCATCAGACGCTCAGATGTCTGATGTTTCTTTGTATTTCATCGCTTAAAAACATCACTAAGAATAAGAAATATTAAGGAAGAAAAACTATCACAGAGAAAGAAGACTGTCGAGATTTAGTGTATATCCCTAAGTAAAGATAGGAATAAGTCACTCTAGACTTCGTGACCGAATCGTGCTGGAACTAACCATCTCTTGGAGGAGAAGTTAGATGCTGATGTTCGATAAAGTTTGAGCCGTTCTCGCACACAGCGGACGCACGAGAGTACGTCACTGCCACCAACTTGCCAAGTGTGTTAAGAAGTGAACCTCTGACGTCAGGAAGCACCACTGTGGGCACTGAAACACCCAAGGTCGATAACTCCTCCGACTCGGGGAGACCAGCCTTTTGAAACGGTGTGTATAGGTGGAAACCTCTGAAGCGTAAGCCTTTGTTGCCCTTAAAGACTCGGAATATTTATTGGGCCGTGGATGACGCAGAGACCAAGGAACGAGACGTCATTCAGGCCAGTCGGAAATTTCACCACCAGAGGTCAGTTAGAGGAATTCTTTCCCGCCGTTAATGATCATGAGGGCTCCATGAGGAGGCCGCTGTAACGGAGGACGTCTGTGATGGTATCAAGAAAACGCGCTATGTGTCATGAAGGTGCCACTGATGTATGCAAGGATGGATTGAAGGAGCTCCTGTCTGGAAATATTAGTGCATTCGGCGATTGAGTTGGGGTGAGTGAGTACCAGTAAACCACAGGGAAAATAAGATGTTTTGGAAGGGGAGTAATTAATAGTGTTAGGAAGATAAGAGGGCAAATGGAAACGCAGATGAAGGTGACAAATGGGGAAGTGGTAACAGGTAGTAATGAGATGGGGAGATGGAGTGAATGTATATATGGGTTTGATGATTGGATGGCACATGTAAGGTATTTGGGTCGGGGAGGTATGAGAAGTACATCATGGAAAGGGGTTTGGTGAAGAGTGAAAAGATGGTAATAATTTTGCGTAAGATGTAAGTCAGTTGGAGTGGATGGTATTGCAGTTAATCTTTATTTAGGAAGATGATAACTGTGTTGTTGAATGGTTAATGAGGATCTTTAATGTATTACACTGTGTAGTACAATTTTGTTCCTGGGTAGTGAATGTTATTTCATAATTGTTCATGCGTAAGAATTAGAGAAAAAGGTTATTGTTCCCTTCAGACTTTGCATTTATGACCAGGACTGATATTTTGAGATTAGCTATTTCCACTTGGACAACGGGCGCACTGTGTACTTAGAAAATACGGTCACGCGGCTGCTTTCAGCAACACTTCTTCAGTGTCTCGCCTCATTCAGGAGATCAAAGCCCTTTGGACCCAAAACATGGACCTACAGTACGTTAAGAACCTCGCCACTTCCTTGCACAGACGTATGCAGATGGAAATCAAGGCCAAAGGAGAGATAACAATATACTTCAATGTAAATGTGATATCGCCTTTAAAGATGCTTCGGGAGGTGGACAGGGTTTTATGCGGACGATGTATACATGGCTCTAGTCTGAGGGAACACTGGTAGAGAGGTCAGTATAACGTCGAAGACAACAACGAAAACTAGTATCCCTTCATTATCAAGTGGAACTGCGAGGGAACCTGTCACTGTGAACCTGAGTCTCGTCATCAACAAGTGGAAGATCTAGCTAACTCAGCGAGCGTCTTGTTTTTACACTTAACTGATGGTTGCCACAGTACTCCTGTCTCGGCCATTTTGGACACCAGTGGAGCAAGAGAAGGGGAGGACAGAAAGGGGATGGACGGGGGACGAGAAAAGGGTTAAGGGTGAGAAGAAGGCAGGATGTTGGGAAGAGAAAAGGAGAATGCTGGAAAGAACGAAGGGTTGAGGGAAATGAGAAGGACGACGGGAAAGGGAGAGAGAGAGAGAGCAGGTAGAAGTTGGAGAAGAAAGGAAAAACAAGGGATGAAATTTGGATGAGGAACGAGGAAATATGGCTGAGAGGGAAGATACAGGAAACAGATATAAACCAAGTTGAACGAGGAAAGGGAAAAGGGTAGGAAGGAAAGAGGGAAGAGGAAGGGAAAGTGAGCCAAGACGGGTTGGGGAGGAGACCATAGACGGGAGTAGAAGAGAAAAAGGAAGAGAAAGGTAGGGGAAAGAAGTGTGGAGGGGAATGGTGCAGAGGGTGGAAGAGTGAGGCATGATTCTAGGAATACAAAACTCATCAACCTCCTCAGTGTGACTCGCTCTGCCACAGCTGAACGTATGGTACAGTGTGTACATCGACGTACCAGTAGTAAACAGTCTATGTCACAGAGACTCACTGCTCAAAAGTATTTCAAATATAGACAACTAAACCCTCACGAGCACGGGAAGTGTAACTTTGAAGTAGAATGGGGACGTGAGTGATGCAAATACCACAGTGTTTGTGGAGGCCGCTGAACTCTTGAGACTAGTGAGCTGCAGTAGATAAGAGGAGGTGAGAGAAAGGGAAAACGAGGGAGCGGGGGAAGGAAGGGATAGCGAGAGAGTGAAGAGATGAAACATTTCCTTGCTCTACTTGAGCCTCACGTAACCTAACCTAACCTCTGTGAGTGTGGCCCGCTCATCACTCCTGGCTGGATATACGTCCCACCGCTGTTCATCACGACGCACGTATTAACAACGGTCCTGGCAACTTCATCATATGAGCATCATCAACACCTTGGTTTACAGTGAACAATTTCTCTCTCTTCTCTGAGCAGGTGATAGGAAGGAGGACGTAGCAGCTGGGAGTTGGGTACTAAGCACGTGTTTGCTTACATGTAAATAACAACTGCCGACGTTTGTGCCCATTGGGTATGACGAGACTGATAGAAGGGTCCGTAACTCACCGACCCTGGAGGATGGTTCTCTTCAGTTTGTGTCAAGAATGAAAAATGTTTCTCTCCAAAATTAAACTTCTTTTTTTTCTTCCCACTGAAAAGGGAGGGAGAGTAGATTTGTCAAAGCTTCGCTCAACGCTTGGGAGAGACTCCATAAAGTCTCAGGGGACTGATGGAGATGAGAGAGCTCTGTGTTAGGGAGGTGTATGAGAGTAGAGAATATACCAAGGAAATTTACGTGTGGGCTGAGAATGTTACAGGGCAGTACGTGGGTAGAAAGAGTAAAGAAAGGATATAGTGGGTTGAGGGAATGACATGGGAAATGTACGTCCATGTACAGAGGAAATAGCGGGGAAAAAGACCTGGGTGTAATAATCTCTGGTGATCTAAAGCTAAGTAAACAGTGCACAGACGTAGTTAAAGAAGCCAATAAAATTCTTGGGTTTCTAGGTAAGGCTATCGAATATCAAGTCCAGAGAAAGCATCTTTACTCTTTACAAGCCACTTGTGCATCCCTACCTCGAATATAATGATAAATTTTGGTCACCTTTCTTTAGGGAAGACATAGACAGAATGGAGAGAGCACAGAGACGAACTGCCAAGATGCTTCCCGGACTGAAAAATAAATCCTTTGGGAACCGATTAAATGACCTGAATGTATTTAGCTTCTAATACATTAGTTGCATTATCTGCGCCTATTTTAGCTACATCAAATGTTTATAATGCTTTTTATTTTTGATATGTACATATTTCTACTCATACCATACTCCTCTATGATAATCATGTCTCTTCCACCATCACAAACAGCCTCCAAGGAACCAAGTTGTCTGTTGCTATTTCTTTTCCTTTATGTATGTTGGTAGCGAGGACGACTGGAAAGTGTACGTGGCCTGAGGGGATAGCAAGGGGAGTGTGCAAAGATGAAGAAGATGGCAAGAGGGATTGAATGGGTTGAGGATATGTGTCACGGAGATTAACAGAGACGTGTGGCTCGGCTTTGGGGATAAGAGTCATAATGAAGAGAGGGATGGTAGGTGATGCGATTACATAACATGGGAGTGTTACGTGCTACAAGGGTTGGTATACTGTTGTAAGGTGGAGCTCTGGTGATAGGTTAGGGACGATGTCGACTCCTAAGTCTTTCGTTTTCACAGATTCCTGCAGTGTGTATGTGCGTAAGTGTGTGTGTGTGTGTGCGTGTGTGTGTGTGTCAGTTTTTCATGAAGAATGATAACAAGAAACTTCATTTATCTACCATTTTTTCTTAATATCTCCCTGTGAAACGTGACGTATATTCTCTGTTGATAATGTTATAGTTTAATGAATATATATCAGCTTCACGCCAAAGTTACACAAACGAATTTGCTTTCGGGGAATTTGCGTAGAGCAGATGGTCACCTGAATGAAGCAAGAAACACTAATTAGCAATTGTACAACTGGTATACTGGTACACTGGTCTGTTCTCCCATTGAGTCACTGTTCTCCACCGTGTTGAAAGTTGAAAGATGCAGCAGTCATGACACATTGTGAGTGATTAATGACAACGTGGTAAGGCATCACTGGGGATCCATATGTAAGCCATGTTAAAAGGTGGAGACGTTGGTTCTTTGGTACCTCGAGGTCACGGAACACCCTTAGAGGGTTGGTTCCGGGAGTCATTGTAGCACCTGCTAAACTATTCTCGCGTCCGTATGTTAAACATTCCGGTAATTGTTTCCGTGGTTGATGCTGGTTGGTCGTTGGTGCTGAATGTGGAACAGTCTGTGACCAAAATGGTTTCGTAAGGTACATCACGAGCCACTTTACTGAGAGTGAGACACGGCGTTCTCAACACATGTCACTTAAACAACAGCTCTAATGACCTCGACTACTGACCATCTACTATCATTGCAACTCCTCTTACCCTCGTTAACATACTTGATCACGGCAAGTCGAAAGCGGATCTCGCGTTCATGGACGTATTTTGTGGCTTAAAATGATGATACATGTTAACCACAGACCACAACAGTTAGCTTGGAATTAATTATGTGTAACTTAACCGTTCGTTATCCTCCCTGATGAAGTGAAAATCAAACCATGATTTAGCACGACAATAAGCTTACCACGAGGTAAAAGGGAGGGTTGAGGTCAAGAGTTGAAAAGGTGAGATGCGAGTCGTGTGTTTGTATGTGTGTGTGTGTGTGTGTGTGTGATTATGACAGGTCCAGTTCACCTCTCTCTTCATGTGATGTTATGAAGATAGGAACTTATTCTTAATTCATGAATTTCTTTGTTTTTGTATGCAGCTTTTTTTTTCTTTTTGGCATCACATGGACATAAGTTTCTGATGAACAGTTGTAACAGTCCATCCTAAGCCTCTCCACGATCCTGGTATTATTAATTGCTTCGTGTATTTTCACGGACGTAACTGGAGCACAGTAAAAGATCTCTTTCCACGTATATTCATTTTGTAACAACACCTTCCCATTCTTCAGGTAATCTCTCATCTGTAATTCTCATTTTTTATCTACTTCTATTGCCACATCTTCCCTCACCACTGTCTTCCTTGTAGAGCTTCCAGGTCGACATGAAGAAACGCTCAGTGTTCAGCAGTTCTTAAATGACTAAAGTGCTGTCTATAGCTCCTTCAATAGAAGGAAGATGTCTCGGTTTAGGAATATATGGAGCAGTTTGTTGGTCACCGGACACTCTGTGGTGGAAGTCAGTCTAACTATGTCTTTCAGAAACTGTGAGAATCTTTCCAGTCCCGTTCTCCCTTAGGCCTGATATACTATATATCTTGATCCTTGATAACATTATCTGAATGTCTCGCATCAACTCTGAGCTGAGCAGGCTGTTTGTTAGATTCATATCATGTTGTATTACGAAATTGAATCAGTTATTGTGTTTTAGCATCATACAAGCCACCTGGGTTGGGTGCACAATATTCATGTTCACTCATTACTGGATTCGCGTCTCTAACGCTAATACATGTTATCAACATCAAAAACTGTGATATAGGTTCAAACAAAGTGTAAGACATTGATACTGTATATAGCACTACTAACTTCATGAACAGAACAACAGATCCCCTACCAATAAGCCACTTCATTACATGCCGTGCTTCGCAAAATCTAGGATGCCACACGATTGAAGGGCGTGTCAAGCATTTTTGATAAACAGACCAGTAAATACGTATGTCACATCGAGGGCGCTTGTCTGTTTAGGTCCAGCCTCCCTATGAACCGTGTGACCCGTCGGCTAACCTCACTGACCTAGTTTCAAAGCGAGGCGGCGGCGTCAACGACGTCGGGTTTCCTTGATGTTAGATCATACCGGATCATCTTAGAACACGACGTGACGTGGAGAGCATGAGGGAGGGAGTGTACGGTACACACTGCACCGGCGGCACTGTACGGGACGTGATGGCGCTAGCCTTGCATGTGACAAATTCTTGGGCCCGCAAATGTGTGGTGTGTCGACTACTTTGCTCCAAACGTTGATAGGACGAGGTAATGTCATAGGGTAAGTTGGCCCTTATAGAGGAGGTCTGTTGACAGCAGTCTGGTTCATGACACCATTATGATATCATCTGGACTCATAATGTTGGGATATGTGAAGCCATACGGTGATTATGACACAAAGGTGATGAAAGGAAACATCAATGGTTGATGAGGGGACTAATCCCTGTCCTTTGTATATTATTTATAGGTTTAAGTGGCTTGAGCCCTTAATTATGTTTAATTAATGTATCTACCCTATATTACCTTACCTTACCTTACCTTAACTTGATTTACCTTACCTTTATTTACCTTTCCTTGCCTCGCTTTACTATGCCGTAACATGATTAATGTTATTTTCTTGTGTTGCAGGTGAGTACCTTGTGATGGCTGCCTTGCTGAAGACCAGTTGGGACTGGTAGAGTGTCTTACCTGTTTCTTTCTGTTAAGGACTTTGAAATGGGAGACTATGTACACACACACACACACACACACACACACACACACACACACACACACACACACACCATTAGAGGGTAGCACATCTGAGTATCTTTGATAGCCAAAAGAGGCTGTAAACATGGCCAGACAAAGAAAGGGTAAAACTGATTAGTGTAAGTGGCCAGAGGAGGAGCATTCATACGCGATAACTTTGGACATGACGGTACAGCAGCTGAGCACTACAGCTCAGTTCTCGAGTATAAATGCACTTCTGCGCTAATGAGCGTAGGCCCATGAGTTCAGGAGTGAGATCCTAGCGTGTGATGGTTGTACATTTGTTCTGGGTCATGGAGCTTAGGTGTCGTCAGGCCTTCATGCCCACAGGTTAAGCTGTCTCGCTTAGTAAGAAAAGAAGGGAAGCTTTTATTTGCAAATAGCGTGGAAAGTAGAATATTTGTATACATTAATTTGTATCCATCGTAATAACAATTCGTACGCGATTCGTGATGCTGGATTTAGACGTCGATTGAAAAGTCCTTGCGTTCAATTTTTGCAAAGGTGTTGTAAAAGTTACGATCTAGCACCGGGATTTCTCCCATCTTCCCTATCATGTCTCTCTTCGTGTTCGTTATCGTTTTCGTACGTCGTGTGTGATTATCCTTCAGTTTGGTATAATCAGTCACGAAATTCATATGTCTCTTTTGCACTGGCTCAAGAGGTAAACATACCTTAATGATTTTGTGCTTAAAACAGTGAATTACTGTGCTACAAGTTTTATGTTTCTGTTTCGTTTAAATTTCGCTTCTTAAAGAAGCACCAGACAAAATTCTCTAGTGAGGGGAACGATATATATATATATATATATATATATATATATATATATATATATATATATAATTTGTTTATGGATGGGGTTGTTAGGGAGGTGAAGGGAAGAGTTTTGGAAAGAGGGGCGAGAATGAAGTCTGTTGTGGATGAGAGAGCTTGGGAAGTGAGTCAGTTGTTGTTCGCTAATGATACAGCGCTGTTGGCTGATTCATGTGAGAAACTGCAGAAGCTGGTGACTGAGTTTGGTAAAGTGTGTGAAAGAAGAAAGTTAAGAGTAAATGTGAATAAGAGCAAGGTTATTAGGTACAGTAGGGTTGAGGGTCAAGTCAATTGGGAGGTAAGTTTGAATGGAGAAAAACTGGAGGAAGTAAAGTGTTTTAGATATCTGGGAGTGGATCTGGCAGCGGATGGAACCATGGAAGCGGAAGTGAATCATAGGGTGGGGGAGGGGGCGAAAATCCTGGGAGCCTTGAAGAATGTGTGGAAGTCGAGAACATTATCTCGGAAAGCAAAAATGGGTATGTTTGAAGGAATAGTGGTTCCAACAATGTTGTATGGTTGCGAGGCGTGGGCTATGGATAGAGTTGTGCGCAGGAGGGTGGATCTGCTGGAAATGAGATGTTTGAGGACAATGTGTGGTGTGAGGTGGTTTGATCGAGTAAGTAATGTAAGGGTAAGAGAGATGTGTGGAAATAAAGAGAGCTTGGTTGAGAGAGCAGAAGAGGGTGTTTTTAAATGGTTTGGGCACATGGAGAGAATGAGTGAGGAAAGATTGACCAAGAGGATATATGTGTCGGAGGTGGAGGGAACGAGGAGAAGTGGGAGACCAAATTGGAGATGGAAAGATGAAGTGAAAAAGATTTTGAGTGATCGGGGCCTGAACATGCAAGAGGGTGAAAGGCGGGCAAGGAATAGAGTGAATTGGATCGATGTGGTATACCGGGGTTGACGTGCTGTCAGTGGATTGAATCAGGGCATGTGAAGCGTCTGGGGTAAACCATGGAAAGCTGTGTGGGGCCTGGATGTGGAAAGGGAGCTGTGGTTTCGAGCATTATTGCATGACAGCTAGAGACTGAGTGTGAACGAATGAGGCCTTTGTTGTCTTTCCTAGCGCTACCCCGCACACATGAGGGGGGAGGGGGATGGTATTCCATGTGTGGCGAGGTGGCGATGGGAATGAATAAAGGCAGACAATGTGAATTGTGTGCATGGGTATATATGTATGTGTCTGTGTGTGTATATATATATGTACATTGAGATGTATAGGTATGTATATTTGCGTGTGTGGACGTGTGTGTATATATATGTGTATGGGGGTGGGTTGGGCCATTTCTTTCGTCTGTTTCCTTGCGCTACCTCGCAAACGCGGGAGACAGCGACAAAGCAAGATAAAAGAAAAATAAATAATATAATATATATTCATAGTTTTTTGCCGTTCTCCCCACGTCTGACACGCATACCCTTTCCTTACTCATATTCTCTGTAATTTCAAACTAGTGGAGTACACCAGCTTCTTTAGCCTTACTATTCTTAACCTATTACTTGCTACTCGATGAACTCGCCTCACTAGACAGATTGTCTTCAGGCATTCCATATCCACAAATCCATGCTCTACGCCTCGCATCCATACAAGACCGTCGGGATCTTGAATCTTTGAACTCTTTGGTCATCTAACTTCAGGTCTGTCACTTGACAACAACAGTATATCTGTTCCATCTGCTACTCTCTTAGCTTTGCAAAGTCCAGGATATTCTTCTAGTATCTAACTTCCTGTTATGGGCTCTGACGTCCTCTGGTGCTAAAGGTGAGATTCGTCATTAAAGAGAATTCACTGTGCAGCACAAGGAATGGTAGAAGCTTTCCTTCACATATGGCATGGGGTTTAAGGCCGCAACATTTTCCATTCTTAATGATTTGAAGAAAAACATGAATCACCTACTCATATTCCAGGCCACGATGCAATCTCTGCCAACCCTCTGGATCTGCTTTCATCTTTAATCCTTCCCGCTGAGGCTATAAGACTTTTGGCCCTCAGTTGGTTCTTTGAACCACTCGTGAACTTCTCTCCACTCACTGCATCTCTTTGGACTGTCCACTCTGAATGCAGTTACAGATGATTGTTGCTGACTGAGCTTATCAGCGATTATTTCCTTCCCTGTTAAATTGAACACCTTTTCCTGGACGACTATTCTGTCTGCAAGGTATATTGTACGGGTTAATGTCGTCGGACTGGAAATATGTATCTCTCATCTTTTCCAAGACTGTACGTCTTTCCGGTCTCTAGTTCATTCATTCCTATTTGGAAACTGACAAAATATTTCTCTGTTCTCTTTTCCGACCGAACTCCTTCGTAGATGAAGATTTACTTTATGACTTAACTCTTTCTGATGCTTCACCTCCCCCATTAGTCCCATTAGCCCTCCCAAGAATAAATACGGTGCGTGGAACGCATGGTATCCCATTCTGTAGTTTGAAGGAGTATGCTTCTGAACGTACAATCATGCATGCTCCTCTGGTTTTGTTTCAGTCTGAAAAATAGAACTGTTCCTTCTTCCTTGAAACATCCATAGATACAGACTATCCTAGTAGAGTGTGACCGTCCTGACCCATACAGCTTTCGTCCTATTCCTTGATTTCTGCTACACCAAAGTCTTTGAATCTCCTTCTCGACTTCCATTTTCTAATTCATCTTCAGTCTCACAGTCTTCTCTTAGATCATCAGTATGGTTTCCCGAAGGCGAGATCTACCGGTGACATCCTTTTCTATGTTGTTGATGACTTATCATTGTCCCGGAGAGCATCTGTGATACCCTATGTTGTAGCCTTTGATATATTGAGATCCTTTCAGAAGATGTAGCGATGCTTGATTTCCATGCTACTCTCTTGTGGTTTTATGTAAACTTTGTTTCATGTATCCATCTTGAGTAATTGTTGATAGATTAGATTTTTCCTCCTTCCCCATCAACAACAGTGTTCCTTGAGGTTCTGTCCTTTCGCTTCTGCTCTTCTTACCTGTTATCTGTGATTTCCCTTTCGTTTCTTTCATCAGATTTCCAGATGCCATCCTGCGTTGACGACCCACTGCTGCATTCTTTCACCCCGTTCAAATCTGCTCGATCTACGTTTCATCTCCTCACAATGGCCTCCATAAACTCAGATTTGTACATGATTTCCCAGGAGAGACGAACGTAGCTTAGTTTTATTTTTACACCTCCTGAAACCCCGTCACTTCTTGTTTATCTTTCTAAGACTCTTACAACTTTCCCATCGCTGATGATATAATAATCCTACTGCACAACACAGCAAAAATACTTAGTATTACTATCACATCTAACCATTCTTCTCTGACCACTTCCTCAGCATGCACAGTACAATGATTTATATCTGGGGCGGTTCTAACACTACATACCTGACAGTCGAGTATTACTCAATCCTTTCGTAGCAACTTATAAACTTTGACTCCAAAACTAGATCGACTTACCTTACACAGTTGTGTTCGTTCTCTTTTTTCCCCCCTCTATACATGGTCCTGGTTGTCTGTTACCGAGAGCCTGATGCTTGTGTGACTCTGCCGTTAGCGTTATGTAATGTCTGTTTCTTCCTCTATACCACTAAACTTTGGAAATCTTTAATGTCTCGTGTTTTCCTTCGTAGGTAATACGCTGCTCATTTCAAAAGCAGGCTTTCCTCCTCCTCGAACATACTAACATACTTTTTCATATCTTCTTTATCTATCCAGTTCCTCTATATGCTTTTTATATAAAGCTTGTCCTCGATAAAGCACTTTATTTATGTGACTGTGACATTCGTTGAAAAGAAAGAGGGAATCCTTTCGCTAACCTTTTCCAAGATGGTGTTTGAATATATATGATAGCATACATGGCTGACATACTCATTTAAGTAGTAGACTGTATCTCTTCCTTACGAGGCGAAAGAAATGTGTTCCAGGCTAATATGATCAAGTGCTTCGAATCGAAGGTTGAACTTTGGAAGAATGACGTCTTCCATTTCAGTAGGTTCTCATGAGTGCGAGAAGCGATTGGTGAAGCAGGAGCCGAGTATGACATTGATAACGCCAAAGAACTCATCAGTGAACACTTCACAATGTTGAAGGGCGTTCTTATCATACCTGCGTGACGGTGATAGACCTATCTTGTCGCCAAGATGACATATTTTCTCTGAATTCTCCTGCAGAGCGAGATTTTGGTCTAAGCCAATGCAGGAGAAAAAGAAGAGAGGCTAATTTCTTTCCATTTCACCCACCTTTAAGAGAGGATAATTCTGAACAGTTTGTTGAGTTTGGATGATACGGTGTGGACGTCACTTTCTTAATGTAACGGCAATGTCATAGTTTCTAAAGACCATGCACAGGTGCAGGGGAGTCTCTCAGTGATATAGAGACTGTGTCACTCACTGCGGACATGATGTTGGATGCAGAGAGTGATTACTTTTCGTCCCTCTCTCACAGTTTTGCTCCATAGTGTAAAAGATACGTTGGTGCGAAAACACTTGGGTGTTTTTAAATACGAGTTTTCTCTATGATATGTTAGAGCATTCCCGTGGGTGATAAAAAGAAAAGGTATCCAATATGGTACGCTTGGAAAATGTTCCAGCAGGTGGCGGCGGGACATTTTTCTTCCAGAGTGATGGGCGAGACAAATGAAATTAAAAAATGTGATCCCAAGCAAGGGATCCAAATAAAACCCAAACTCTTATTTCCCGCCTCCCTGCCATCTGCAGGTGCTGCGATCTTGTGGGAATATTATTACGTGCTGAGAAGCCCCTGGGGGAGAGAGAGAGAGAGAGAGAGAGAGAGAGAGAGAGAGAGAGAGAGAGAGAGAGAGAGAGAGAGAGTATTAGAACACATGCCACCAGCAACGAAAAAAAAGAAAGAATATCTGACACTTTGGAGCAGTTAGTTTGTGCCCTAAGCTTCCTTCATCATTAGAGGAGATCTTAACGAAGTGTGAGGATCAGTATAGCAGTTTATTTCAACATGATCTTTATCTTTACCTGATTCCCATCAAACATCAATCTTTGGTATCGACGAGCGTTTATAGAAAGTCGACCAGCCTCTGTAAAGGCATTCAAACACAAGCTGGTCGGGTTACCGGTGTTGTAACGTTAGGTGACACCATCAGGTACCAGTGGTGTTGTACCTGTCGAACTGATATATTTTGGACAACGATTGGTAATATCCTCGCATGGTCCAATAGCTATTCTCTAACTTCATTTTGAACCTTGAATTCTTTTATTTCAGTCCCTCATTTGAAACATGACCGTGAAACAGCGCTCTGCATATGTATAGCAGTTAGTTGAAACGATTGCCGGATAGGATTCAACACTTCTGTATTCACCTATGTTGATCTGAACGCGATCGTCAAGAGCGTTCGAGGTGTATCATACTTCAGAAATGGGTTCACCGCATAGCAGTGAACACAACATTTGATGTAATCAGTGAAAACCGCCAAACCAGGTTCGTTCAGTACATAACTCAGGGTCAACTGAAACATAATCGTTCAACAACATTCGACATTATGACCTTTCATTCGTTGAAAGATGATCGTCAAACAGCGCTCGGTATATAACTAATATATAACTAAACAGACTTGCAACACGATTGCTAAACATGTTAATGGTTAGGTAACTGCATCGCTACGCTTCCTCCGCGCTACCTGGCTAGTGTACAGGGTGGCTGTGGCAGCCATCACGCACAAGCAACAGGCCTTCCATGATGCAAATCACGCAACATATTAAGAAAAATATTGTTCTGTATCTTGGCGTTGTATGGAATTTCTAAAGATGACGCTATGCCTAGGACATGTATAATCACTCCATTGGTCCGTTAGTTTTACGGTATTGTTAACTAGTCATTATAATGGCAATGTGTCGTAATAACTCCAAGATTTGGTTACCACTCACAATGTGAGGCACTATATTGCACAGTTACCACATGTTGCAATTCACTTTCACCATTTTGGTCACCAGTCACTAAGACTGCATGGTTTTGCAATGCTCCCTAGCCATCGTTCCATCACGCTATAGTATTTTTTCATCATATTCTTCACATTTGCTATACATTGTAGAAGTAAAAGTTTCACCATAAAACACGTAAATCACAATATGTAACTTCGTTTTCTCCATATTATTCACCGTTTACTGTATGTTACAATATCTTCGCCATATTTACCATCGGTTCAACACATTGCTCCACTTTCAGCTTTCATTCGCATTTTGCACATTTTATCCGCCATTTGAAAGTATGAGTAATTACTGCCCGATTGATTTATGAATGACATGTGATTACAGCTATGAGTGACGGTGCTCAGCTTCACTGGACAGCAGCTGCCGTATCCATACGAGTGGGTGTGACCCACCGTATTTACTCTCTCCTCACCATGAATACAAGTTCACAAAAATGAGTTTATTGATTTTCGTTCGAAATATTTGATATATTTTTTTTTATCACCAGAAGCGTTTCTGATTTTTTTTTCTGATATAGTAAACTCGCTTGATTTTTTTCTGATATACTAAACTTGCTTGATTTTTTTCTGATATACTAACCTCGCTTGATTTTTTCTTCTGATATACTAAACTCGTTTGATTTTTTTCTGATATACTAAACTCGCTTGATTTTTTCTTCTGATATACTAAACTCGCTTGATTTTTTCTTCTGATATACTAAACTCGCTTCATTTTTTTTTCGTTTTGTTTAAAATTAGATCACATTTCATTGTGCCTTTCCCTTGATAACGAAATGAAGAGACTTTCTCACAGTATGTTTATAGTCTCGCGGCTGAACTCTGACTTGTTGCGCTTTAAAGACATCACCTTTGAGCATATGATCCCGATCGTGTCAGTCTTGTCCTCCAATTCACATATATCGCATAAGTCATAACCACATGATTACTGTAAGGCCAATTGCAAATCGAGGGTAGACTGTTATGACATCCATATCTTCCCCTACATCGCTAAGCTTTAGAAATATACCATTACAAAAGGCTGGTTTTCCTCATCGTCTACAACCCTTAGAGTCTGTTTCTCTGGTCTGTCCTGACCCAGAAATGTTGTCTGTGTATAACCACACAACACAACATAGACACCTGTCAAGCTTGACTGCAAAATGCACGCGTAGTCAAATCAGTACTAGAGCGTGTCAATGTAAAACCTAACTGGGCGCAACCTTATAATGTATATCAGACTGACAGCAATGGACCTCATATAACGTACATCTGTTGGCAACAGACATCAGTGGACACCGCTCTATGATGTGAGCTGAGCCATGACAGACGCAAGGAAAATACATCTCTGTAACAGACGCTGAAGGACGTCATTGTATAGCAGTACGGTTGGTCATTATGGTCAATGATGAACATTGCTGCTGTATAGCATACGCCTTAATACGGTTTATACCAGTGAGCATCGCTGTTTCTCACACGACGTTCCGTTAAAGGTTACGAACACACCTTTATAACGCTCACCTGGCCAACACAGACACAGACAGACGTCCCTCTGTAAATTTCCAGTTTACCATGAAGGAAAACGAGCGTTCCTTGCGATGGTAAGTCCACCTAGCTATAATACACGCTCGCGAAAACCCTCTGTATAATTTAATCTGCTCGCAGTGGACGCTCGCACACCTTGCCCAGTAATGCTCACATGATCATGACGGACACTGGAGGATATCTCTGTATGTCGTACATATGGTCGTCTCGAACACCAGCAGATCTTAGTTGATAACATACACCCAATCATATCGGATTCCAGCATACCTCACAGTATAACATAACCCTAGCCATAACAGACTATAAGCGAACCTCCCGCCGTAGCATATGTCTTGACCACAACAGACGAGAGGTGAAACGTAATCTTAGCCACAACAGACATCAGGAGACATTATAACACACCAGGCCGAGACGGACATTAACATATCAGGCTGAAACGGACATTACCATACCAGGCTGCAGAATATGACTCAATTCTGATGGACACTTGCAGACCTCACCATAAATGTGACTGAAGAGATGTCGTTCTGTGACGTACGAAAGGCCATAAGGGACAATGGAGGAAATAAAAGCTCTCGCTACACAACGCACACTCACCATGATGACCGCTAGCGGTGTATAGCGGACGCAGGGCCATAACGGACACCATTGGATGACGGTGTATGACGTGCAGTGGAGTGAACATCGCTGTATAACGCACACCTGGCTAAAACGGACTCCAGGAAACCTCGCTGTATGACGTGGTCACAACGGACGCTCATGAGTGTCGTTGTAGAGCGCACAGTAACTTGTATTCATGGCTGTATAGCGGACATTAGTGACCATCGTTCTGTAAAGTAACTGGCCGTAACGGACAACGTAGAGCCCCAGTTAGCCAGAACGTAATGTGTCTTTACACTTTACTCAGATTTCAAGTTTGGGGAAAGTGTTTGCCGGCCCAGGCTCGAGGCTGAACGGTGTATAAACACTTCCCAGTTTCATTTTATCACATGAAAGTTTTCGAAGGTGATATTTCTAACCTGCTGCACTGAAGGGGTAATTAGTGAAGTAATTAGAGTTCATTTGATGGCACGATAAAAAGGGAAGATTCTTCTGTTAGTCTGACAGGGCTAAACATAACTCGTTGAACTGCAATTTTACTACACATCTAATTACGTCCTGTTAATTTTGTCCATCAAGTACATGACTCTATTCCAATCAAAGCTCAAATGATGATAATGTGTGTTTAATGACATCACGCTTGCCAGGTCAATCACGTGTCATAATCCAGCAGTAGTGCATGGTGAGGGAGACCATGTGTTGCTTTATGTATTCCTGATTTTGATCCCCCATCGAAAAGGGATGACGGGAGGAGGAGTAAGGGGAAGAGGATGAGGGAATGGAGGGTGAGGGGAGGAAAGAGGGGTAGAAAGGCATCAGTTCTCGGTTTTTGTGCACCTTCTACACTAAAGTGTCAGGAGCTCCCGTGGTAATGACCTGACCTTATGACGAGAAAAAAAAAGTTTTGTCTGCTTTTTTTAGGTACGAGGGAGATGTCAAAAGTTCGGTCTTTGATACATCAGCTATGGCTACAACGAGTGAGAGTGAGGGCAAATAAAAGAGGAAAACGAATAAAGCGAGACAAAGGAATAGGGAAACAGCTGGAAGTTAGATGCCATTTATAAGACTTTAGCGAAAAAAAATAGGGAGGAGTTCAGAACTAGTGGAATATTGATGACGAAAAATTAGAATTACAACGTCTGTGAACCCGACAGAAGAAAATATTCAGATAGCAAAACTCTTAAAACTTTGAGTAAAGAATGGAACACAACAACACGTACATGTCTTTGGTTTTTAAGAGCTGGTTGAGAGCAGCGTTTCAGGGACCGTATCACACACAACATTACTTCCCAGAGGATAGTAATGATTGCCTTATGACATATGTATTCCTTTTCTACCTCTAGAGCCAAGCACCGCATGTGTTACGTGCTATGTGACTAGTATAGACACAGTGTCTCCATGGCTGAATTCTCATGAAGACGTGTTGATTCCTTCGCCTCCCTGCCTGACAGCGAGCACTGGGTCACTGGGTCAGTCTTAGACGGCCATTGGCCACCTCGCACGTACCTGCTAATCATTCGCTGTTGCAGTGTACTTACGAAGTTAGGTATTATTTCCACAGTGGACGGGGAAGGTGTTCTTGTAGTCTCTCTCTCTCCTTATAACTGACGGTGATGTAAGATTTTTTTCCTGGCATGTTGAGCACAGTAGACATCTAACCGTGGTACTGTTAAAGTTTACATTTGTACAACATGGCGCTTTTTGCCTTTTATTACTGACGATGCCTCGTACTTCACGACCAGCCCTGAAAAAAACTGCGGTTGGACAGTGATAAATATGAGTTAATATAAGCACCTGTTTCCCTCGGTAATGACCGCTGGCTTCTACACATGAGTATATGCTTATATAGTTATCTTTTTTTCTATGTTGGAGGCTCCAGTCACGGACAGAAGTCCACATCAAGGCCTGGCCTTCATTGATAAATAGTCAGGCTAATGAGAAACGTGGGATAGTATTTACGAGTGTCAGAGGAAGTGAATACACTAATGCCTGACACCGAATAAGTGGCACATATTACGTGACATCCAGTACGTGATGCCTCGTATTGATCTTCTAACGCTTGACATTTTATGGTTCAGTTCATACACCTGAATCTACTGCCTGATACCTAACACCTGACACCTACTACCTAATATCGCAGAGGTATTTCAGGATATACGTAATAGACCATGCATTAATTCTGATGCCTTGTATCTGCCAACTGATTCATCTGTTGCTAAGTACTTTGCACTTAGAACTTCATGCTTGGCTGATTTCCTTCGTACCCTCCAGGTTCAACATGACACGCAACCAGCTGTCCTGTGCAAACTGATTTGCAACTAGACACCGAGAGAGAGAGAGAGAGAGAGAGAGAGAGAGAGAGAGAGAGAGAGAGAGAGAGAGAGAGAGAGAGGAGAGGGGAGTGACGCTGAGCTATATACATGGCAGTCATGGGAAGGGATGTCGCTGCTGAATTCTGGTAATGTTCCGTTGTCACTGATGTGTAATAACATTCCCACGTTGGTGATAATGGCCCCGTGATACTCAGACGTTAATGATGCGGCCCTGGTAACGTCGCGATGGTGATCGTGAAATATGCTAGACTTACCTGGTATGTCAGTAATGTAGTGAGGCATTCACATTTCCATGTTGGCAACGTGTCGAAGTCCCTGATGCGGTGTGGTAAGATGACGATCCTTGGGCTGGGTAGTGTTTTAAGGTCAGTCATGTGGCTCAGTCATGTGGGGAGGGGGACATTTTATCTGGCTACACTGTGTGTTCCCGTTTACAGACCCAACAGAGAGATGTCTCGTGTTTCACAGGCATGTATGTTGACCTCATTGTGGGAGCTGCTCTTCACTCAGTCTAGGTGGGGAGAAAATAAGTGAATGGACACTCGAGTGTCGTATACTTTATTCTGGGTGAAAGTCAATAGGGATCACCTATATAGTGTTTGAGGTAAAGTAAAAAGGATTGGGTAACACGTATCAGATTCTCTCTTCGAGTTTCCATAGTGTCTACATTTCTTGATTTACCGACTATCAAGTTTATAGTATCAGGCAAGTTGGTCCTCCGTGGTGTACTGGTTGAAGTACCCGGACCGTGATGCATTCACGGGCCGACCAGGGTCGAGTGCCTTGGTTCAAAATCATGGTTGTGGCAGTCGGTCCACAGTCAACCACAGCTGTTCAGTTTGTGACAGCAGAGGATATTAGGAATACAGAACTTTGAGTATGAAGAGGAAAAGAAAGCAATAGATGATCAAAGAGAAATATCTGTTTCTTCGTATCTAGGGAGGTGCAAAAAAAAAAAATTTCAGTTGCAGATTTGAAGTGAAATATTTGCATTCAGGTATTCAAGATCATCACAGATCATAATACATCAAGATCTATTAAGCACAGATACATCATGAGGTTCCATTCTTCCTCAGCAATTTCATTGATAGACATATCCGCCACATTCACTGCCAATAGTGTTTCACTGTTTGGCATCAGTACCATTGGTTGAAAATGCAATCCACGAAAATTGATGATCTGAGCCTCCTGGGAATTTCACGTTCATAGGAACGATTGTGAGGGTCAATCCCTCTCCTGGAGGGTTTGGACGGCGGAGGGAGCCACGTAGATCCCTCCAGGTTTGGAAACTCGCAACTGAGGACATGCTACAGCTCCTCATTCCAACCCATGTCCCATCTTCTGTGACTGTGGTTGCCGACCATCATCATCAAAAAAACCTGAAGCGTGCTGGAAACCCGTCAACTAATCATTAAGCGGCCGGAGGTTCGTTCGTTGTCGGGATTACAGAGATGAGTCGTTACGCCATCTATGAGCGGCCATGCACAACTAACCGCCGATAGAGGGCTCAGTCTCTCGAATTCCTGCGTATTGGTTGAGGTGCACCGCACCATTCCCCTCGTAACTGAGTGGTCCATCAAGA
Organism: Panulirus ornatus; assembly: GCF_036320965.1. Classification (NCBI taxonomy): domain Eukaryota; kingdom Metazoa; phylum Arthropoda; class Malacostraca; order Decapoda; family Palinuridae; genus Panulirus; species Panulirus ornatus. The sequence goes on from NC_092224.1 coordinate 62,851,955, forward strand.
TGAGTAATGATTCATTCATAGCTCGGAATGCGATCATAAACTATGAGAGACGTATACATAAATACGACGGTTATGGAACGACACAAGTAGAGTCGACCTCGAGGGAGGGAGCTGAGAGTTTAATTGGGGAGCGAGAGGACGAGGAGGCCTCCACATCATTATGCGTTGTTTTGTGTAAGTTTCACCCCAGAAGCCACGAAGACCCCCGATCAAAACTTTGACATTAAAAATCACGCACATGGAGGGTGGGCGTTGAAAGTTTTTAATTTCGGATCAGACAGTTCTAAAGTCGAAGCTTTAATGGAGGAGTGATGGTGATGGTGGTGGGATTGTGGGGGAGGAGGGGGACTTGACTGCCAATCTTTTGCCTTTATTTTGAAAACGATCTCGAATATCAACTCGTCTGCTCAACACAGGATTCTCTAAATGTCAGGAAAGATATACAGTTTCGAATGTTTGATGGTAGAGGAGATTGCTGAATATACCAGTATGTGATTTTGGCTTGTGCCAGACAACGGTAGCTATGTACTCACTCAACTCAGGGGTCGTGAACAAGGAGAGACTCAGTCCAGTTAGGATCGAGACTGCGCTAAGATCTGTCTCACATGAGGACGATCCGTCGAAGGATCATCCAGAACCACAATAACAAATTCGTCATGCTAGATCACAGTATATGAGTATATGATTTCCCAGACCTCCATTTATGTAACCCCTGACCTTAAGATTTAATTGAGCCAGCTGACCTGTGGCCATTTTATGGTATGGTCATTTCAGGTGGGCAGACGTTTCCCCGAGAAAGATAATCGAGAATGGTTATGTTCTTTTAAGGTGCTTTATTCTTTCTTGTTATTGTAACAAACAGAAACACCCACATGTATTGTGTGTGCATGTGTGTGTGTGTGTGTGTGTGTGTGTGTGTGTGTGTGTGTGTGATTACTTTTTGTGTGTTACGGGGGAGAGACTTTTACACTCTTGTTGCATACAGAGCCACAGAGAGCTAATAGAAAAAAAAGAAGGACCAGATAAGAGCAACAAAGATGGCACCAAAACGAATATGGCTGAGCTACAGGGAAAGGTTAGAAGCATTTGATTTGTCTATCATGGAAGAGAAAAGAGTGAGGAGTGACCTGAGCTCAATCTTTAATTTTTCAATCCAGGTTCATGACGTAGACATTGAACAGTACTTCGAAACACGTGAGGAGAGAACACCCAGAGGACATGACACGAATACAAGCAAGAGACTTGATGACATATGCGAGGCAGTACGTTAATAGTGAGAGTGATGGATGAAGGGAGTAAACTTATCAAGGACGTGGCAAACGCGGACAGCATATAATTGCTTGAAGGGTGAACGATAATAGAAAAGTGTTGAAGAGATAGGGCCTTACCAGTGTAGAATTTCCTCCCCGTACAATTCGTATGGGTAATTACAAGAAATATTACACACACACACACACACACACACACACACACACACACACACACACACACACACACACACTACCCACAGGAAACCCCATACTAGGGAATTACGACCACCTGAACACCCAGAGTCAGTGACGAAGTTGCAGCGCGCCACCAATACAGTACCTGTCACTTTCCCCTCCCTGGCTCAAGCTGATGTTTTCTTAGCTTTCAGCACAGAACCATGCATCTCTCGGTCTTACACATAACACTCGACAACAAGGAGTCCAATATGTATGAACAAGTGAATGGAAGAAAATCAAGAGGGGTTGGAGGGAGGGAGAGAAGGAGGCATTAAATGCTCGTGGCCTGAATATGCAAGAGAATGTGAGGCGTGCAAGGAATACAGCAAATTGGAGCAATGTAGTATATGGGGGACGACGAGCTGTCAGTGGGCTGTGCCAGGGTACATGAAGCGTTTGGGGGATACAGCGAAGTATGTATATCCTGGTTGTGGGTAGGGGGTTCTTGTTGAGATAACTAGTGAATGTATATGATGAAATGAGGCCTGATATATATATATATATATATATATATATATATATATATATATATATATATATATATTCATTTTTACTTTGTCGCTGTCTCCCGCGTTAGCGAGGTAGCGCAAGGAAACAGACGAAAGAATGGCCCAACCCACCCACATACACATGTATATACATACACGTTCACACACGCTAATATACATACCTATACATCTCAACGTATACATATATGTACACACATAGACATATACATATATACACATGTACATAATTCATACTGTCTACCTTTATTCATTCCCATCGCCACCCCGCCACACATGAAATAACAAACCACCTCCCCCCGCATGTGCACGAGGTAGCGCTAGGAAAAGACAACAAAGGACACATTCGTTCACACTCAGTCTCTAGCTGTCATGTATAATGCACCGAAACCACAGCTCCCTTTCCACATCCAGGCCCCACAGAACTTTGCATGGTTTACTCCAGACGCTTTACATGCCCTGGTTCAATCCATTGACAGCACGTCGACCCCGGTATACCAAATCGTTCCAATTCACCCTATTCCTTGCACGCCTTTCACCCTCCTGCATGTTCAGGCCCCGATCACTCAAAATCTTTTTCACTTCATCTTTCCACCTCCAATTTGGTCTCCCACTTCTCCTTGTTCCCTCCACCTCTGACGCTTATATCCTCTTTGTCAATCTTTCCTCACTCATTCTCTCCATGTGACCAAACCATTTCAAAACACCCTTTTCTGCTCTCTCAACCACACTCTTTTTATTACCACACATCTCTCTTACCCTATTATTACTTACTCGATCAAACCACCTCACACCACATATTGTCCTCAAACATCTTATTTCCAGCATATCCACCCTCACCCGCACAACTCTATAGCCCACGCCTCGCAACCATATAACAATGTTGGAACTACTATTCCCTCAAACATACCCATTTTTGCTTTCCGAGATAATATTCTCGACTTCCACACATTCTTCAACGCTCCCAGAACCTTCGCTCCCGCCCCCACCCTATGACTCACTTCCGCTTCCATGGTTCCATCCGCTGCCAAATCCACTCCCAGATATCTTAAACACTTCACTTCCTCCAGCTTTTCTCCATTCAAACTTACCTCCCAACTGACTTGTCCCTCAACCCTACTGTACCTAATAACCTTGCTCTTATTCACATTTACTCTCAGCTTTCTTCTCTCAGTCACCAGCTTCTGCAGTTTCTCACACGAATCAGCCAGCAGCGCTGTATCATCAGAGGACAACAGCTGACTCACTTCCCAAGCTCTCTCATCCACAACAGACTGCATACTTGCCCCTCTTTCCAAAACTCTTGCATTCACCTCCCTAACAACCCCATCCATAAACAAATCAAACAACCATGGAGACATCACGCACCCCTGCCAAAAACCAACATTCACTGAGAACCAATCACTTTCCTCTCTTCCTACACGTACACATGCCTTACATCCTCGATACAAACTTTTCACTGCTTCTAACAACTTGCCTTCTACACCACATATTCTTAATACCTTCCACAGAGCATCTCCATCAACTCTATCGTATGCCTTCTCCAGATCCATAAATGCTACATACAAATCCATTTGCTTTTCTAAGTATTTCTCACATACATTCTTCAAAGCAAACACCTGATCCACACATCCTCTACCACTTCTGAAACCACACTGCTCTTCCCCAATCTGATGCTCTGCACATGCCTACACCCTCTCAATCAATACCCTCCCATATAATTTTCCAGTTATACTCAACAAACTTATACCTCTGTAATTTGAGCACTCACTTTTATCCCCTTTGCCTTTGTACAATGGCACTGTGCAAGCTTTCCGCCAATCCTCAGGCACCTCACCATGAGTCATACATACATGAAATAACCTCCCCAACTAGCCAACAGTACAGTCACCCCCTTTTTTAATAAATTCCACTGCATTACCATTCAAACCCGCTGCCTTGTCGGCTTTCATCCTCCGCAAAGCTTTTACTACCTCTTCTCTGTTTACCAAATCATTCTCCCTAACCCTCTCACTTTGCTCACCACCTTGACCAAAACACCCTATATCTGCCACTCTATCATCAAACACATTTAACAAACCTTCAAAACACTCAGTCTATCTTCTCACCTCACCACTACTTGTTATCACCTCCCCATTAGCCCCCTTCACTGAAGTTCCCATATGTTCCCTTATCTTACGCACTTTATTTACCTCCTTCCAAAGCATCTTTTTATTCTCCCTAAAATTTTATGATACTTTCTCACCCCAACTCTCATTTGCCCTCTTTTTCGCCTCTTGCACCTTTCTCTTGACTTCCTACCTCTTTCTTTTATACATCTCCCACTCATTTGCATTATTTCCCTGCAAAAATCGTCCAAATGCCTCTCTCTTCTCTTTCACTAATAATCTTACTTCTTCATTTTACCACTCACTACCCTTTCTAATCTGCCCACCTCCCACGCTTCTCATGCCACAAGTATCTTTTGCGCAAGTCATCACTGCTTCCCTAAATACATCCCATTCCTCCCCTACTCCCTTTACGTCCTTTGTTCCCACCTTTTTCCATTGTGTACTCAGACTCTCCTGGTACTTCCTCACACAAGTTCCTTCCCAAGCTCACTTACTCTCGCCACTCTTTTCACCCCAACATTCTCTCTTCTTTTCTGAAAACCTCTACAAATCTTCTCTTTCGCCTCCACAAGATAATGATCAGACATCCCTCCAGTTGCGCCTCTCAGCACATTGACATCCAAAAGTCTTTCTTTCGCGCGCCTATCAATTAACACGTAATCCAATAACGCTCTCCGGCCATCTCTCCTACTTACATACGTATACTTATGTATATCTCTCTTTTTGAATCTGGTATTCCCAATCACCAGTCCTTTTTCAGCACATAAATCTACAAGCTCTTCACCATTTCCATTTACAACACTGAACACCCCATGTACACCAATTATTCCCTTAACTGCCACATTAATCACCTTTGCATTCAAATCACCCATCACTATAACCCGGTCTCGTGCATCAAAACTACTAACACACTCACTCAGCTGCTCCCAACACACTTACCTCTCATGATCTTTCTTCTCATGCCCAGGTTTATATGCACCAATAATCACCCATCTCTCTCCATCCACTATCAGTTTTACCCATATCAATCTAGAGTTTACTTTCTTACACTATATCACATACTCCCACCACTTCTGTTTCAGGAGTAGTGCTTCTCCTTCCCTTGCTCTTGCCCTCTCACATTACTCCCAAAACATTCCCAAACCACTCTTCCCCTTTACCCTTGAGCTTCGTTTCACTCAGAGCCAAAACATCCAGGCTCCTTTCCTCAAACATACTACCTACCTCTCCTTTTTTCTCATCTTGGTTACATCCACACACATTTAGACACCCCAATCTGAGCCTTCGAGGAGGATGAGCACTCCCCGCGTGACTCCATCTTCTGTTTCCCTATTTAGAAAGAATACGTGGGAAGTATTCTTTCTCCCCTATCCCCAGGGATATATATATATATATATATATATATATATATATATATATATATATATATATATATATATATATATATATATATATATATATATATATATATATGTATTGACAATAATTGCACAATTGAAATCAAATGCAACACCCTCCATGTAGGTATCAGAGTGAGACATTAATTTCCCTGATGGCTTCCTATCTCTCATTAAAATCTTACTTTCCTCCATCGGGTTGAGACTGTGGCCCACTTGCTGGTCTGATGCGCACTTCCATATTCACTGCCGGTTTGCGAATATGGCAATCATGATTTCTATTTCTAACACACGTGTGAATTTCACAATGTCAAATCTTTTTAACACTCTACGATAGATGTGGTGGCTCTCCCTTGTCTTTATTTGTAGACCAGTCGAAGAATCGTTGGTGTTTATCATATCTAAAATTCCTTCTTTTAGACTTGGCTATTTCTCATTTAAACTCGGAGAAAAAATCCATTTTTTTCCCCACATCTCAAATTCAGTTCTACGAGCATTGTTTTCATTCATTTTTTCCTTGCACCTACAGATGTTGTCGTCTCTCGTATCTGTAATCCATCCTTAAAAAAAGATTTTGTCTCGTTTTTCTAGGCGAGCCTTTCAATCGTTAATTTCCTTTCATGTAACCCAGTCTTGATGAGTTAGTCATGGAAACGTTGATAAGTCCCATTTTCTTTTAAACGATCCATACAAACGTTGCCATCTTCCAAATATCTATTTTCTTTTGCTTATTTAAATCTATACTCTGCTTCCCTCTTAAATAACCATACCACATCATTTGCTTCTCCCTATCCCCTTTAGGAAATCTATTTTATTCCTTAATATCTACAAGGAAAGGGGAGACCCCTTCTCTTTTTACTTAAATGGAAGAGGAAAAGAAAAAAAACGAAGAATTGCTAAGCAGAAGGAGGTTGATGTTATGAGCCCTCAAGACTTGCTTGTACACAATACTCAGCAAGCATAACACAGGTGGAAGATTGCATATGGAAGTGTTATCAAAGCATAGTTGCGACTAGGGTGTATAACATGTCCTCAGTCTTGCTATGCAGTACCAGTAGGTCATAACCTAGCTGGCTCTCGTTATGTGGTACCCTCAAGTCATAGCATGGCTGACTCTTGCTATGCGGGACCATTAAGTCATAACCTAGCTGACTCTCGCTGTGCGGTACCAGGAGGTCAAAACCTAGCAAGGGTTACCAACCTTAGTGGGTAAAAATGAGGTCAACTCACTGTTCGTATCGCCATCGAGGATTTAAGTGAAATGTTATCATTCGTTTTAGGTACATTTGTTCAACTGTGTGTACTTGTTAGAGTAACTGAGAAACACTGCATTTTTAATGCCCATAATTGAGCTATAATTACATGTGATAACCACCTCTTTCTTGTATATAGACTCGGTTCTTAGTGAAATTTTACAAAAAGAAGAGAAAAATCATATTTTTATAATTGGCCAAAATATAGGACGTTCTACTCTGAGTTTGAGATGACATTCTGGCTTCGACAAATTGGTCTCTGTGTAAGATTTAAGATGAAATATGTTCGGAACACCTTAGGTTTTGAGGCCTCTCTTATGGCTGTATGGAGTTTATACTATGCGTCCGTTCGTTTTCATGTAGCCGGGAGAATAACACAAGGTGGTCTGTTAATGTCAATATTCGCTAAGTGGACGTTATATCATGTGTAGGTGTACGTAGTAAATGGCTAGGTGTACGTAATATAATGGCTAGGTATACGTAATACAGTGGTCGGTTTTGTTTTATACTGCAAGATCCGTTTAGGTTCATTATGATCGGGATTGCATTTTTTGAGTAAATTCCTAGAGATTCGCTCTAGCCGGCGAGCGTTACACAGTGAGGTCGTTAAATGTTCGTTATGGCCAGTGAACGTTATATAATGAGGTCTTTTAACATCCATTAGTGTTCAGGAGCACCTTATAAATAGCAAGGCCGCTAATGTCCATAATTATCATTTATCCGTTATACGCAGAAGCCTATTAGCGTCCATTGCGTGAGTTTCCCACAGTGTCCAATATGACCAGGTGTACTTATCTACTGAGAGCCCCTAGTGTCCACTATGGGTGGTTATGGCCCACAGGTGTACGTACGTAACAACACAAGTAACATTGTGTGGGGAATGAACTCTGGCTCAGGCAGTCCCAGACGAACGCCACTACTTGGTATGATGTGTTGCTCGTCGACCATACTTGGTATTCATCTACTTCGTGCCCCAGAAATCCCATTGGTAATAACAACAAGGCTCCTGCAGTACTCAGTAAGCCGACCACGTCCACTGGTCGAGATCATTGGTCATCAAGTGTAGTGATAATGTGTATACGTCATGTATCATGACTAACATATCTGTGTCAGTAGACCTTATGACACTATCTATGTTTGGGCATATAAAGCGCTAAAATTTTGTGACAGTTTGTGGAACACCTTTTTTTACACACACAAAAGCTTTGTGTTTCAGTATAACACTGTGTTACTCCCCTGTGTAGACATATTACGTATTGTAAACTTATAGACATGCATGGGTAGAGAAGGCACCGTAAGCATGTCATCACTCTATGTGGGTAGATGAAGGACTGCAAATCTATTACATTGCATGGCGCCATCCATTATGGGCAGATAAAGCAGTATGTAACTGCAGGACATCGTATAATACTCTAGGCCTCGCAATAATGTCCGTGTCTCGTCAGAAATTCTTGAATTGATTACCAAGCGATGAATTTTTGCCTCCTGGGATCGTATGTGGCTATGAATTATGCAGTCGTTTCTACTCGGAGGCCAATTCAGAAAAAAAAAATAACACCAGAACTTTTCTCATGCAGATGAGAGAGGAAAATTGAATATCAACAGCGGCCATAAGTTTGTGATGATCAATATACGGGCGGCTGGTTCCGACGGCGCTGAGGTGACAGTCAACACTGAACCATTTTAGCGAATATAAACAGAGGCAAAAGTGTGTCAACAGTTGAGGTCGCGGGATGGCTATCGCCCAACGCGATATTTAGTTGTTATGATAAAAAACATTATACTAAGCAATATAAACTGTTCTAACGATACTAAGCAATATAAACTGTTCTAACGATACTAAGAAATATAAACTGTTCTAACGATACTAAGCAATATAAACTGTTCTAACGATACTAAGCAATATAAACTGTTCTAACGATACTAAGCAATATAAACTGTTCTAACGATACTAAGCAATATAAACTGTTCTAACGATTTTGTGCCGCATTTCAGCTGTTGCACGGTAAAGTTATGTTGATTATTTACATTGAAAGGGTTATCGAAAGATAGATTTGGATATTTTGTGTCGTCAGTCTTTTTTTCTTTTTTCTGTTGATAGAGAGACGTGTGAGGGAGCTGTAGTATCAGGACAGCTGACGGGACTATGGACATAATGGAAAAGAACAACCAAATGGAGAAGATTCATGAATCAGACGTTCCCTCGTACGAGAACATCCCGGAGGTTCGTAACCTAAAGCATTACAGAATTCCTTTACGGTACAATATCCCAGGGAGCAGCATCCCCTCCCTTAAGAGCTCTCCTGAGTGAGGGGTTCCTCATGCTTGAACATCCCAATGTTCTTTACATTAGAACACCTCAGAGTTCGGTGGATCCTCCAGTTAGATCATCTTAGAGTGCAGTAAACTCTCCCACGAGAACACCCTAGAGTGCGGCTGTGTTCTCCAGACTACACTATCTAAGAGTGTGGCAGTTCCTCACACTAGAACATCCTAGAGTGTGACGGATTCTCACACCAGAAGATTTCTAGAGTGCAACAGTTCCTCACTATATAGCACCACAGAGTTCCTCACCGTCGAATATCCCCGGTGCATCACAGAGTGCTTCATATCCTCTCACCAATATATTTCAAATGCTTTATTTTCTGGATATCTCGTACTGAAGCACCCCAGAGGCTGGCAATCCTTTGGCACTAAAATATTCAGATCAGATCTTAAAATGCATTGGCCCCGCGCACTAGAAAGTCAGTTGACACAAGAGAGGCCAGTATCCTCAGCCCAGATTTAGAATTAGAAAACTAAGATATTTGTAGTGGAATGAACTGAGCGCTAGTTGATGTGCAAGCCAGATAGTTGTAGTGGAGTGAACTGAGCGCTAGTTGATGTGTAAGCCAGATATTTGTAGTTGAGTGAACTGAGCGCTAGTTGATGTGCAAGCCAGATACTTGTAGTGGAGTGAACTGAGCGCTAGTTGATGTGCAAGCCAGATACTTGTAGTGGAGTTACCTGAGCGCTAGTTGATGTATAAGCCAGATATCACTCACTCCCGGATGTGAGAGGCGTTACAGAGATAATATTGTCCCGGTAGATTATTCTCAAACTATTTTTGCTGTCCGACACCTTGAATTCTTGCAATTCCACTCAGATTTCATAATGCGTTACATATAGTATGTACTGACATTGTCTTCAGCCTTCGGTATTGTTCGGGCTTTTAAGTGTACGATCACATGTGTCTGTCTGTTGACCTGACATTTTATGATACATTTGAGATAGTGTTGTATACGTGCATGTTGATCCTGTAGATGTGAAAAACAGAATATGGTAGAAGTTGACTTTTTCTGTAGATATACGTATGGACGGACGCTTAGCTCCCTCCCCCTTGCAGCGCCTCCCTCAGGGCCTCTGAGAGAAATTTTACCAGGGGGGTACCAATTTTTTATCGGGCCCCCTTGCCTTCTCCATTAGTCATCCTGTTTTTATCCACAACGGTTCTCCGCCATGAGCTGTAAGGCCAAAAAGGGGTATGGAATATGGGTAAGGGGTGGAATGGAGCGCCCTATTGATTTCCTGCATTTTCTGAGATCCCAGGAAATTCCCGGGCCCCCTTTTTGAGCCCCAGGCTCAGGTACGATGTACCCCTGCAACCCCTCCACCCTTCTCAGTGGCCCTGAGGCCACCCCTCTTCCCTAAATACATCCTGAAATTATCGAAGGAGAAAAAGTGTGCGATTAGCTACAGAGAAGATCTCATTTTATATTTCCAAATTTCCAGAATTTTTTTTTTCTAATGAAAGATTATGATTTATTTCTTTGTCGGAAAATCTATGGAATATCGTCTTCGATGCTTGTTTTAATTTAGCTTTACTGCATTGTAGCCGTTGGACTTGATTGACAGGTGCAACTTTCCTTTTCGTATTATAAGACTTCTAAGACCGAGGGATATCGGGTAAGAAATAACTGAGAAAGAGATAAGTGTAGTAGTAAGAAAAGTGTGGTTGATAGGGCTGAAGTGGTTTAGATGTACGGAGAGGATGAGTGAGAAGAGTTTAACTAAGAGGATATAAGTAACAGAAATGGAGGAAAAGAAGTGGGAGATGGAGGACGAGATGGGGGTAGAGACGAAAGGTGCTTTGGAAGAGGGCCTGAACGTGCAGGAGGATGCAAGACGTGCATGGGATAGAGTGAATTGGAGCAATGAGTCATCTAGAGTGCGACGTGCTGTCACTGGGTTGGACCAGGGCATATAAAGTGGTCTGGTGAAACCATGGAAAGGTCTGTAGGTCTTGGCTTTGGATTGTGGGATCTGGTTTCGGTTGATTATACATGACAGCTATAGTTGTTGGGAGCAAATAAGGCCTTTATTCACCTGTTTCTGGCGCTGCATTACTACGTAGAAAACGGCGAACAAGTATCAGTATCTATCTGTCTAATATATATATATATATATATATATATATATATATATATATATATATATATATATATATATATATATATATATTTTTTTTTTTTTTTTTTTTTTTGCTTTGTCGCTGTCTCCCGCGTTTGCGAGGTAGCGCAAGGAAACAGACGAAAGAAATGGCCCAACCCACCCCCATACACATGTATATACATACGTCCACACACGCAAATATACATACCTACACAGCTTTCCATGGTTTACCCCAGACGCTTCACATGCCTTGATTCAATCCACTGACAGCACGTCAACCCCGGTATACCACATCGATCCAATTCACTCTATTCCTTGCCCTCCTTTCACCCTCCTGCATGTTCAGGCCCCGATCACACAAAATCTTTTTCACTCCATCTTTCCACCTCCAATTTGGTCTCCCTCTTCTCCTCGTTCCCTCCACCTCCGACACATATATCCTCTTGGTCAATCTTTCCTCACTCATTCTCTCCATGTGACCAAACCATTTCAAAACACCCTCTTCTGCTCTCTCAACCACGCTCTTTTTATTTCCACACATCTCTCTTACCCTTACGTTACTTACTCGATCAAACCACCTCACACCACACATTGTCCTCAAACATCTCATTTCCAGCACATCCATCCTCCTGCGCACAACTCTATCCATAGTCCACGCCTCGCAACCATACAACATTGTTGGAACCACTGTTCCTTCAAACATACCCATTTTTGCTTTCCGAGATAATGTTCTCGACTTCCACACATTCTTCAAGGCTCCCAGAATTTTCGCCCCCTCCCCCACCCTATGATCCACTTCCGCTTCCATGGTTCCATCCGCTGCCAGATCCACTCCCAGATATCTAAAACACTTCACTTCCTCCAGTTTTTCTCCATTCAAACTCACCTCCCAATTGAATTGACCCTCAACCCTGCTGTACCTAATAACCTTGCTCTTATTCACATTTACTCTTAACTTTCTTCTTTCACACACTTTACCAAACTCAGTCACCAGCTTCTGCAGTTTCTCACATGAATCAGCCACCAGCGCTGTATCATCAGCGAACAACAACTGACTCACTTCCCAAGCTCTCTCATCCCCAACAGACTTCATACTTGCCCCTCTTTCCAAAACTCTTGCATTCACCTCCCTAACAACCTCATCCATAAACAAATTAAACAACCATGGAGCCATCACACACCCCTGCCGCAAACCTACATTCACTGAGAACCAATCACTTTCCTCTCTTCCTACACGTACACATGCCTTACATCCTCGATAAAAACTTTTCACTGCTTCTAACAACTTCCCTCCCACACCATATATTATTAATACCTTCCACAGAGCATCTCTATCAACTCTATCATATGCCTTCTCCAGATCCATAAATGCTACATACAAATCCATTTGCTTTTCTAAGTATTTCTCACATACATTCTTCAAAGCAAACACCTGATCCACACATCCTCTACCACTTCTGAAACCACACTGCTCTTCCCCAATCTGATGCTCTGTACATGCCTTCACCCTCTCAATCAATACCCTCCCATATAATTTGCCAGGAATACTCAACAAACTTATACCTCTGTAATTTGAGCACTCACTCTTATCCCCTTTGCCTTTGTACAATGGCACTATGCACGCATTCCGCCAATCCTCAGGCACCTCACCATGAGTCATACATACATTAAATAACCTTACCAACCAGTCAACAATACAGTCACCCCCTTTTTTAATAAATTCCACTGCAATACCATCCAAACCTGCTGCCTTGCCGGCTTTCATCTTCCGCAAAGCTCTTACTACCTCTTCTCTGTTTACCAAATCATTTTCCCTAACCCTCGCACTTTGCACACCACCTCGACCAAAACACCCTATATCTGCCACTCTATCATCAAACACATTCAACAAACCTTCAAAATACTCACTCCATCTCCTTCTCACATCACCACTACTTGTTATCACCTCCCCATTTGCGCCCTTCACTGAAGTTCCCATTTGCTCCCTTGTCTTACGCACTTTATTTACCTCCTTCCAGAACATCTTTTTATTCTCCCTAAAATTTAATGATACCCTCTCACCCCAACTCTCATTTGCCCTTTTTTTTCACCTCTTGCACCTTTCTCTTGACCTCCTGTCTCTTTCTTTTATACGTCTCCCACTCAATTGCATTTTTTCCCTGCAAAAATCGTCCAAATGCCTCTCTCTTCTCTTTCACTAATACTCTTACTTCTTCATCCCACCACTCACTACCCTTTCTAATCAACCCACCTCCCACTCTTCTCATGCCACAAGCATCTTTTGCGCAATCCATCACTGATTCCCTAAATACATCCCATTCCTCCCCCACTCCCCTTACTTCCATTGTTCTCACCTTTTTCCATTCTGTACTCAGTCTCTCCTGGTACTTCCTCACACAAGTCTCCTTCCCAAGCTCACTTACTCTCACCACCCTCTTCACCCCAACATTCACTCTTCTTTTCTGAAAACCCATACAAATCTTCACCTTAGCCTCCACAAGATAATGATCAGACATCCCTCCAGTTGCACCTCTCAGCACATTAACATCCAAAAGTCTCTCTTTCGCGCGCCTGTCAATTAACACGTAATCCAATAACGCTCTCTGGCCATCTCTCCTACTTCCATAAGTATACTTATGTATATCTCGCTTTTTAAACCAGGTATTCCCAATCATCAATCCTTTTTCAGCACATAAATCTACAAGCTCTTCACCATTTCCATTTACAACACTGAACACCCCATGTATACCAATTATTCCCTCAACTACCACATTACTCACCTTTGCATTCAAATCACCCAACACTATAACCCGGTCTCGTGCATCAAAACCACTAACACACTCATTCAGCTGCTCCCAAAACACTTGCCTCTCATGATCTTTCTTCTCATGCCCAGGTGCATATGCACCAATAATCACCCATCTCTCTCCATCAACTTTCAGTTTTACCCATATTAATCGAGAATTTACTTTCTTACATTCTATCACATACTTCCACAACTCCTGTTTCAGGAGTACTGCTACTCCTTCCCTTGCTCTTGTCCTCTCACTAACCCCTGACTTTACTCCCCAGACATTCCCAAACCACTCTTCCCCTTTACCCTTGAGCTTCGTTTCACTCAGAGCCAAAACATCCAGGTTCCTTTCCTCAAACATACTACCTATCTCTCCTTTTTTCACATCTTGGTTACATCCACACACATTTAGGCACCCCAATCTGAGCCTTCGAGGAGGATGAGCACTCCCAGCGTGACTCCTTCTGTTTCCCATTTTAGAAAGTTAAAAAAAATACAAGGAGGGGAGGATTTCTGGCCCCCCGCTCCCGTCCCCTCTAGTCGCTTTCTACGACACGCGAGGAATGCGTGGGAAGTATTCTTTCACCCTTATCCCCAGGGATAATATACATATATATATACACATACACACACATACACACACATACGCACATATACACACACACACACATACATATATATACATGTGAAAAATGTAAGAAACAATTTAGAAAACTGAAACTTCTAGCTTGAAATGAAATGAAAAAATGAATGTCACATAATGGTTCAACCTCTGGCTATGGAAAAAGGAAATGTTTAATTTATTTACACAAACGTCAATATTAGTTCTCATCAATTTAACCACTGTATCAATAAGCTTCAATGTCTAAGCTACATTTTTTCCAATTTCACTATTTTCTTGTCAAAGCACCATGTATGAAAACTATCACTCCAGTAACACAACTATAAACATTTACTTCCCCTTTAAAAAAAGTTCTGGGGAAGTCTGTCTCGATACACTGCGGGACACTCTACCACCTGGCGAGGTTTGTGTTGCAATGGTTCTTGATTCACAAACGTAGTAGCATCACTGGTGGGCCAAGGTAGTTCCGTTGGCGAAGAGGAGCTCATGAAACATGTCAGAAAGCATGCTACTGCAGGCAGGAGTGAAGGCTGATGCAAACTGGTATATATATATATAGATATATATATATATATATATATATATATATATATATATATATATATATGTATATATGTATATATTCCAGAATTTTTTTTTCTTATGAAAGATTATGATTTATTTCTTTGTCGGAAAATATATATATATATATATATATATATATATATATATATATATATATATATATATATATATATATATATATATAATTCATTACTCTGAGAGGAGTTCTTGAGTTATCCAAGAAAATTTCCCAAAGGCTTTTGCAACCCAAGACTTCTCTGCTTCCAGTAGCAGAGAAGTGAGGAGTGATTTGGGGTACGATTTTTTTTTTCTTTTTGACGAGACTTTACTCCCAGTGATGCGGCCTCGCCAAAGACACCCTCGGACTATCGTGTACGTCATCCAACCAAAGCTCTGACCAAGAGGGCTCGTTCTAGGAACTAGGAGGAAGTAGTGATGGAGCAAAAAAGAAAAAAAAAATGAAAGACCCATTGTACTTCCTGCAGCTAACAAGATCACTTCCACTCGCCACCACTCATACGGACGACAAACCTAATTATTTCACACTGAGGATAACGAGACGAGCTGTTCCCTATAATTAACTCGACACTAATTGCTGTTGTGCATAGTAAATGTTTGCCAGTGACGACGCGTTCATTGTCATTCACTCCTTCATTATCCCTTCATGGAGGCGAAATCTAGTTCTGGTTTTCGTAATTAGGTTAGCCAGCGAGACTTGTAGGTGAGGTATAACTGAGTTATAAAAGTAAAGACATGGGGCTCACTAATATTCATATATATATATATATATTTGCTTTAGAAAAAGAGTTATTTTCTTAGCATTTTTCCATTGCTTCATCTATAATCAGAGGAGACGAGACTTCGTATAAAAGTAAAGACATGGACCTCACTAATATTCATATATATATATTTGCTTTAGAAAAAGAGTTATTTTCTGAGCATTTTTTTTTCACTGCTTCGTCTTCTGTAATCAGAGGAGACGAGACTATTATATTTCGTCTCCAGACACATGAGGTTTTTGACAGTAATTCATCCATGATCGTCGAATTATTTTTTGTTTTTGTTTTGTCTATTGGTGCAAGACAGGATCAGGAGTACTCTGAAGCATGCTGTACCTTCCTCTCTTATCAAAGCTGTTTGGCAGACGATGGTGCATGTTGTCCGCTCTGCCCAGATGATCACACATTGACCTCCAGGTAATGAGGTTAGTCAGCACGCTGAGCATGAGAGGAGTTTGTGTGAAGTGCCCTCTGATGGAAACCATGATACCCTAAGAATGACACAGTAGTATAAACAGAGAGTTAACTCAGTGTACACCCGAGCACGAATGTGATGAAGGGATGCACTTCATATGTGGAACTGCGGTATTTTCTGGCTGCAGATTGGAATCTGATATGATCATGTACCTAGGAAGCATGACGGAGGTACTTGTATGTCTTGTATACAAAAGAACACTAAGTTCAGCGGGTGTTTTTTTGTATGCTGAAGGTGACGGTTACGAACAAAGATTCTTATCGAGGTTTGGCCTCAAATGAAATATGAAAGAATAAGAAATAAAGAGAGAAGAAAATAATCTAAAAATTTTGGAGAAGATGCTAAACTTGCCTTTTCAAAAAGGAGTTAGTTATGATTGCTCGGATAGACATGGGATGGTAAAGAGTCGCAAAGTTTAACGTTGTAAGGAAAGAAAAAGATGTCATACAGGTTTATCCTTAAGTTGCCAGCGGCCACACTGTAATCAGATGACGCAGTGGCATACCGGATATTACGTGGTCTCGTTAATGGCGGGGTCACACAGGTAGCTATCTGTGTGTATAGAAAAAAGTAAAGAGAATCCGCACTGCGGTATGAAGCAAGTGGGTTATAGAGGTAAGAGTGGATTAGTTAATAAGATGAGTTGGAATCGCTTTGCATTCGACTCTCTCAAATATATATGAGAACAGTTCTCTCTACAAGGACGAATCAATCCTTTGTATAACCGAAGCAACAGCTCAAAAGGGAAGAATTGTCAGCTTCGAAAGAGGAATGTCAGGTTCTATGAAGCAAACTTTGCTGTTTGTGTAACGTGGGATTACCAAGATGGACTACTTGTTAACGGGATTCCATCTATGGTTATTACGCTGAAGGGTGAGACTGCAGAACTCTCAGAGGCATTGGGAAAGTTGTGAGGGGTGTTGAAAAAACGAGAGTATGAAGAAATTGGGTTTTAGCGACATTATACGTAGCTAAGTAACGAGTGCTTCATTGGGAAACCCTCTCCAAATCTGAGTTTGTTGTAGTGGATGTTGTGACAGAACGATGATCAGATCAAGCAAGAAATAATGCAGTAGGTTTGATGGAACTGGACGAGTGTTGAGTCTGCGGCTTAACAGGGTATTTGGTTTTGGCTGATGAAAGGGTGTCGCGAAGAAAGAGGAGGAAGAAGAGCAGCGTGGGAGGCGCAAGAGAACGCTGAGGGATACCACTGCTAAGAGGGGGAACTAAGGATAAGTTTAGCTGTAAACGGTTATGGAGACAGACCAGCCATAGAGAAAGTTAGGGCCTCTGATGTCTCAAAGGCTACAAAAGAGGATTCCCCAAACTCTCGCAGACAGGACGACAAGACATCGGTAAGATATGAAGGGACGTCAACATTGATTCTTTTTATCTTAAAGAGGAGCTTTTATAGCATAAAGGTGGTGGATGAATGGAGTAATCTGAATGAAGATATGGTAATTTTGGAGGGCATACAGAGGATTAAATAGTTGTATGACTGTAGAAAATGACGAAGTGACGAGTATAAAACTCCTTCCCAGTATAGACAAACAGGTTATTACACACACACACACACACACACACACACACACACACACACACACATCTGATCATATACTGACACAATACATTTTCATGTCCTCCCCACGAGCGCCTGGGTGCTGCTCAACATCTCAGCGTCAGTCACCAAATCCTTCCAACAGCTTCGGCTATTTCAACAGACGTGTTCCGGGATCTGCTGGTCCAGTGTGTGATGATCTCCCTGTATTGTGTGAGTTTGTGGACCTTGGGGTTGCTTTAGTTCACGTTTTCCACAGTTTTCATTTTTTTTGCTTTGTTTCATTTACTGTTTGTTTCATTTTCCCCCCCAGTTTCAGCTTCAAATTTAGCATTTTCTTTTTTTCGTTTGTTTTCGTCATTGTGTATTTTATTTAGCGTTCGTTCCAGAAACAGTAGGTGCCATTTTGAAGTGTTTTCTAGTTTTCATTTTAAATCGATATCTTTCATTTATTTTATTTTTTCTCTCTCTTACGAAGGGAAGAACCAAAAGTCATTGAAACTGTTCTTCTCCTCTTTCCAGTTACTACCCTCTTCTTCCGTTTTCATGCATTACAAAACATTCTTTTAGATTTAACATTCATTGCAGGTGTAGGACCTTAGCTTCTCACATGGTGTGTGAATTTTAGATCCGTCATTTTCTTGCGTGAGTTTTAGATCCGTCATTTTCTTGCGTGAGTTTTAGATCCGTCATTTTCTTGCGTAAGTTTTAGATCCGTCATTTTCTTGCGTAAGTTTTAGATCCGTCATTTTCTTGCGTAAGTTTTAGATCCGTCATTTTATCTCAGCGTTATAAAGCCATCAGACATCACACCTTGCTAAACAAACGTCATTGATGCTGGAATTTGCTATGAGTCTCCGTTCTAGCAAGAGTTTGCAGGCATAACTCATCGTCCTATTACATTGGGAGAATGATATTACTTAAGAGTCCAGAACATCCATATAACTCATCCCTTGCAACGACGAGGTCCATATTACCTCTGTTGCCGTTCACCAACAACATAGGTCATAACTTTCATACAACTGAACACCAGTAACATAAGTCCATAATATACACATAACACTCCACAAGCGAGGCAGTAGTTCATATCCTCAATGTAACTGCTCTCCAGCAACATATCTTTAACCCACTGGATCACACAGGCCTAATATTCTGAGGGAAAATGGCTGGGTTTCTTTTGATACTATTGTCAAGCCTCGCTGGCTAAACTCTTTTATTGCGGCCTCTGGAACCCTTGTTCAAGGTGAAGTGAAACTCTCTTGAGAATGGGAATCGAGTCCTCTGAACATGGTGACTGAACATTGTGATCAGTGTTCATGTGTTCTCTTGAGTCCGGTGACTAAACTCCCCCCTCAAGTACGGTGCTTGAAACCCTAAGTCACGTTGACTGAGTATGAACGAATGTGGCCTTTTTTGCGTGTTTTCCTGGCATTACCTCGCTGAAGCAGGGGGTAGCGATGCTGTTTCCTGTGGGGGCGGGGTGGCGCCGGGAATGGATGAAGGCAAGCAAGTAGGATTATGTACACTTGAATTGGGCGAGCGAACCTGTTTATTGCAGGCGACTGAAACGCAAGATTACATTGCATTGAATTTTCGAACTCGGATTTTTTTGGTTCACGAACGTAATTCCTTCAGTTAGGTGATTAATCTTCTTCATCGTTGTGAATGAAATCCTTAATTACAATAACTTAGCCTCACCTTCCCATGAGTTTAGTGACAGCTGAGTTTCTTGAGTTCAATGACTGAGCCCTTACGGTACCTGATACCCTTAATTACACTGATTTTTACGGTACCTGATACCCTTAATTGCACTGACTTTTACGGTACCTGATACCCTTAATTGCACTGGTTTTTTACGGTACCTGATACCCTTAATTACAATGATTTTTACGGTACCTGATACCCTTAATTACACTGACTTTTACGGTACCTGATACCCTTAATTACACTGGTTTTTACGGTACCTGATACCTTTAATTACACTGGTTTTTACGGTACCTGATACCCTTAATTACTCTGACTTTTACGGTACCTGATACCCTTAATTACACTGGTTTTTACGGTACCTGATACCCTTAATTGCACTGGTTTTTACGGTACCTGATACCCTTAATTACACTGATTTTTACGGTACCTGATACCCTTAATTACGCTGTTTTTTACGGTACCTGATACCCTTAATTTCACTGGTTTTTACGGTACCCAATACCCTTGAATTGCACTAATTCTTTAAAGTACCTGATACCCATAATTACACTGATTTAACTACTTATTTCCTCTGTCAGTACCTTATGCCAAGTGATTCAGTCCTCTTGGTATCGGGCATTGAACAGCTTGAGTTCGAAGAGTGAGACTTGCGAATGACCCCTTGTGCTCAGTGACTTGCCGATGCAGTGTCGCCTGTATCACGTGAGTTCGGATGACCGACGCCCTCCGACTCAGTGGCTCTGAACCCTTGAGTCAGATGACGTAGCCGCTAAGGATTTCTATGAGGGATCACCATAAGTCTGAATGAATACCATCTCTTCGTTGGCATCCTCGAGTTTGGTGACTGAACACTTAAGGATTGATATCTCAGTTCCTTGAGTTTGGTGACTGAATCCCTAAGGTTCGATGAGTGTACTCCATAAGCTCGGTGACTGAACCGCTGAGAATTCGATGATGCAACATAACCTTGAATTCTGTAACTGGTGACCTGAGGCAAGTGACTGAACCAGCTCTTGAGAACTGAACACTTTAAGTCCTGTGCATCAGTATGTCAAGCTCGGAAACTGAGAACCTCAGGTTCCGAGTCTGAACCCCCGAACGTTGCCTTAGCCTCTTGACTTAACGTGACTGAACGCATTAAGTTCGGTGACTCATCAGTTAACTTCTCTGCCTGAACACCTTCAGTACTATAAGCCATGTCATCATTTTTAAGATGGTAAAGAACTGAGTTGCCTTCAGTTCTCAGAATTTTGTTCATCCCTCAGTTGCCAGCGGCCACAGAGTAATCATATGACCCAGTGCCATGCCGGGTATTACGTGGCGGGGGCTCGCAAGTGGCTAGCTGTGTGTAGCAGGAACCTAAGTCATATGTAGAGAAAAAAAAAAGGGAAAGAGAATCCACACTGCGATGTAAAGCAAGTGGGTGTTTCAGCTTTAATTATTCATATGAAGTTTCCAGGGAAAGATATTTTGTATCATAATTCATTACTATATTAACAGGGAACACAAAGGGACATTGAAGTAAGTTGGTGGATATTGTCGACCACCGTGTCATCACCAGTGGACCGCCTGCTCTTTACAGTTTTGTGAAGATGAGTCCATTATTACCTGACACACTAAACTGCCATGCCCGTCATAACAGTGGGTGTGGCGCTAGGGGAGGGGGACCATTAACTGCATTGTCAACAAGGGAGGCATACAGAGGACGCTTGTTGATAAGAACAACACGGCTGGTGTGGCGGAAGGTCATGTATCCTACCACCAGTCGTTGTATGTTGTTGTGATAACTTGTCATTTACTCACGAAGATAATTCATTGCATCACTCTGATGTGTTTACCTGTACAATATACTCTGATTCGCTCATAGACAATCGTGTCTTCTTTCTTATTGCCATGGTTCGAGATGCAAACTGATCATCGAGTGAAAAACAGCAATGTTTCGAAACTTAGGCCCCTGTTTCGAACCACTGGATGATATACTGATATACCATTGGCATTATATTGCCACTGTAACTGATGAATGACTGCATCATGTGCTCGTTTGTACCGTGTCAGGCCTGATGGTATCGGTGGTAATTTACAAATCACCTGTATGTGGTGGGTTCATGTACGTGGTGAAGCTGATTCGAATACTGCGTATCAGCTAGGTCTGGTGAGTTAATATGTGTTGCGAACATTGACGTGAATATCATGGTAACCTGGACGTCGTGGAACCATGAGTGTTATGAACAGTGACGTGAACATGACGGATCAACTCGCCTGCGAACCCTTCAGTGCAGTGAATATTAATCCGAACGTTGCGAATCACATACGACTGTTGTGGCTGTGTTCTCAAGATGGGCATGTATACAAATGAATATTCCACACACACACACACACACACACAGAGGCATGTTCTGCTCAAATACATTAAGGTCTGTGTACCTTGCGTCTGGTACATACGTTTACATAGACAGGAAAAGACACAGACACACTCACAGACATGACTGTTATCGTAGTCTAACACACACTGACGCAAACACATGCCGACAGAAGCGCTCACAGTCACGCCGAATTACAAGCATGCTACACCCATACCCCTCACATACCCATATGGGCGATGATCACACTTCACGCTCGAAATACATCCTCCTCCCTACACTTGCACTGGTACCAAAAAATATTCAACTATCATCACTCCCTCCCTCCCTCCCTCTTCTGCGCACGCACCACACCCAGCGCAGGCACCACACACATTAAATGATCATCACACTCTTCCTACACACGTCGCACCCATGTTGGTTCCACACACATTAAACTATCATCACTCTCTTGTCCAGCACTCACTCCCACACACAAACAGAGACAAACATAAATCTTTCGTGAAATGTCACACACCACATCCACGCTATACCACATCTGCACTATGCCACATCTTCACTATGCCACATCCACACTATTCCACATCTACACTATACCACACCCACACTCTATCACACCCACGCTATCCCACACCCACGTTATACTACACCCGCACTATACCACACCCTCGCTATATCACACTCACGCTATACCACACCCACGCTATATCACATTAATGCTATACCATACCCACGCTATACCACACCCAAACTGTACCACACACACGCTATACCACACTCAGGTTATACCACACCCGTACTGTGCCAAATCTACGCCAAACCACACCCATTAACCTACCAAAGAAACAATACAGATTTCATCCCGAGATTTTCCCGCCCACACGTACCAGAGGTGCGGGCTGGGACGTCATCACACGAGCCCATCGTCCCCACAGTACAATACGACCGGAATTACCGCACAAAGAGGTCGCTAATGACGCCCATTTCACCGTAGTTTATGTCGTATATCTCTGGTCAGGGCAGCGGGTCTCACACCCAGTGTCCTCAGAGTTTATTAAGCCTGCAAGTATGTGTGTGTGTGTGTCAACAGGAATGTTGGGTGGGGCAACGTACCATGTCTTTCTAGACGAAGAAACAGCTGTAGGATGAAAAGAATTATTTTCTTTCGTGGCTTAAGATCCTGAAGGCGGTAGGGTGAATATATATATGTATATATATATATATATATATATATATATATATATATATATATATATATATATATGTATGTATGTATATATATATATATAAAATGGTTCCAACAACGTTACATGGTTGCGAGGCATGGGCTATAGAGAGGGTTGTGAGGAGGAGGGTGCATGTGTTGGAAATGAGATGTTTGAGGACAATATGTGGTGCGAGGTGGCTAGATCGAGTAAATAATGAAAGGGTAAGGGAGATGTATGGTAATAAAAAGAGTGTATTTGAGAGAGCAGAAGAGGGTGTATTGATATGGTTTGGTCACATGGAGAGAATGAGTGAGGAAAGATTGACAAAGAGGATATATGGGTTAGAGGTGGAGGGAATAAGAAGAAGTGGGAGACCAGATTGGAGGTGGTTGGATGGAGTAAAAAAGATTTTGAGCGATTGGGGCTTGAACATACAGGAGGGTGAAAGGCGTGCAAGGAATAGAGTGAATTGGAACGATGTGGTATACCGGGGTCGTCGTGCTGTCAGTGGATTAAACCAGGGCATGTGAAGCATCTGAGGTAGACCATGGACAGTTTAGTGGGGCCTGGATGTGGAAAGGGAGCTGTGGTTTCGGTGCATTACACATGACAGCTAGAGACTGAGTGTGAACGAATGTGGCCTTTGTTGTCTTTTCCTATTGCTGCCATGTGTGGCGGTATGGCGGCGGAAATGGATAAGGGCAGCAAGTAGGAATATGTACGTGTGTATATATGTACATATCTGTGTATTTATATGTATGTATACGTTGAAATGTATTGGTATGTATATGTGTGTGTGTGTGTGGGCGTTTATGTATAGACGTGTGTGTACGTGGGTTGGGCCATTCTTTCGCCTGTTTCCTTGAGCTACCTCGCTAACGGGGGAGACAGTGATAAATTATCACAATGATAGTGAATATATATATATATATATATATATATATATATATATATATATATATATATATATATATATATATATATATATATATATATATATATATATATATATAATCTGCCTTAGGAGCCCTTTCTATCTCTGTTATCGTATGGAACTCCGCATCTCATAGCTCGTAAGTGTAGTGATTTCCGCGTCTCTAAGTAGGGAGAATTATGGCGACGAAGCCGTAGATGTTCAGTGTCTTCATTGTATTAGTTAGATCATGGGCATGAAGGGTCATAGGATGTCTTGAACTGGCGTTTGTGGTAATGAAGTGATGGATGATGTTTAATGTGACGTGTCTGGGGAGTGTAGTTTCAGATGGGTGTATGTCTGGTGGGTTAGAGTCCATGAGTGAGTTAGGAGGGCATACCATATGCATAACTTGCCATATATCCAGCATCATCAGCCGTTTAAGCACTGCTTCCTTGAATACCTTTCATCCTTCTTTCACTTCCCTTGATTATCCTACTCTCGCCTCATTGCAATTCTTCATTCAATCTCCTCAATCTCTCTAGGTATATCTACACACAGACCTCCCTTCCAAGCTTGCTCATTTTCGCCACCTTTTTCCCTCTGATATCAATATTTCGACTTTTGTTTTAAACCATCATAACTTTCACTCTTACCAACAACAGGATGTAATCGGAGATTCTCCCCTGTTGATCCTTTCAACGTGTTCACATCTAACAGCCTCTCATCTGCATGCCTGTTAATGATGACATAAAACAGTAATGCCTATTGATCTTCAAGCCCCATTTACTCATGCATTCATCTATGTATGCACCACTCCCTTTTTTTTCCATATTAAGTAATTTCGATCACTCTTCTCCCTTCAGCACGGAGATCAACTACTTTTTTCCCCCTCTTTCACCAAATCTGGCAATCAGACACCTCATAGCCGTTATTCAGTCCTGTGCATGAAATCTACTGAAGTAATAAACTGGCAACTCCCGAAGAACACCTCTCTCTTCGTCATTCATCTCACTAACAGGCAAATTAAGTGTGGACGACTTTCAGTCTAGTTCGCATCAGTCTTGAACTCATCCCTTCAATTAACAGAAGTTCACTTTTTTTCTTAATCGCCCGCTCGCTTATTTCGGATTACATTCATTCCCAAGCTGTTCTACCTCCCTTCCCTTAAACTTGCTTTTGTTCAGAATCAGCATAAAAAGGCTTTTCTCATCGAACATATCACCCGTCGATCAGGTTTTTTTTTTTTTCATTCTGGTTAAAGCCTCTCGCATTCATACGCCCCATTTTGAACTTTGGACAATGATGTCTCTGTTTAACTGTTTCCTTCGTTTTTTTTTTCTTTAAGTGATAGTACATGAGGGAGAGTATCCAGCCCCTCATTCCACGCCCACTTCGTCGCCCTCTGTGAATAGGAAATACTCTCTCTCTCTCTCTCTCTCTCTCTCTCTCTCTCTCTCTCTCTCTCTCTCTCTCTCTCTCTCTCTCTCTCTCTCTCTCTCTCTCTCTCTCTTTATCTGTCTATCTGTATCTCTCTATCTCTCTATCTATCTCTCTATCTATCTATCAATCTATACACACAGGTAAAGAGAGAGAGGGATTGTTTCTGTTATCCAAATGTGAACGTAATGTAAGCCTATACGAATCTGCTCTTACACAACTTGATCTACCTCCCACCTAACCTAACCTCTCTCTCTCTCTCTCTCTCTCTCTCTCTCTCTCTCTCTCTCTCTCTCTCTCTCTCTCTCTCTCTCTCTCTCTCTCTCTCTCTCTCTCTATCTATCTATCTATCTCTCTCCAACTGGCATGATGTCGAATGCTTTACCCCTTTATCTTTTTTCCCCCTCGATAAGTATATCAGCTGCACTACCTGTACCCAGTCTCCCCTGTACTCACGCAACACGTCTCTCGAAAACCCCGTCACGTTGGTAGTTTTGTATCTGCAGCCGTGGTGTCCTGCCTTGCATCCATCATGTAGCTCTTTCACCAGTGTTTCCTTCACCAAGAATGCCTCACACCTTCCCACCGCTCCGTTCTACCTCACACACATCCCGTTAGCAACCGTGTCTCCTGAAGCGTCTTCCCTAGACCACCTTCCTTGATGAACCAGGTTCTTTGTGTCTGTAACCATAACCAGCCATCATTCCAGCCTCCCTCTGCCTAACCGTAAGCCCACTCCAACAAGTCGGACGTCACGTATCTCACCTCGTTCCAGCCGGGTCACTCACGCCCAGCTCTGATTCACACAGGCCCGTCACGCGTCTTTATTCCACTAAAAGAGAAACATCAATCTTTTTTTTTTGTGTTCATTTGCGTCCATCTTGTATCACTCTCACGTCCCGCTCAGTCAAGTAAAGCCTCACATCTCGTCGCAAGCGGCTGCGGACGGGTCATGTGCGTCCGTGGCCACAGGCAGCTTTATTGAAGTAAATATTTGCAGTTCTGGGTTCCTCTCAGACTGGGCCATGACAGATGTTGGGATGACAGTTCCCCCTAAGGCAACAGAGTGGTTACCGTATCTTAATGCTCTTGCTCTGTAGACTGGCGACATAAAGAAAGATATAAAGATCCTGATAATGGCTCGATGACAGACAGACGGACAGACAGACAGACGGACGGACAGACAGACAGACAGACAGACAGACAGACGGACGGACAGACGGACAGACAGACAGACAGACAGACAGACGGACGGACAGACAGACAGACAGACAGACAGACGGACGGACAGACGGACAGACAGACAGACAGACAGACAGACAGACGGACGGACAGACGGACAGACAGACAGACAGACAGACAGACGGACAGACAGACAGACAGACAGACAGACAGACAGACAGACGGACGGACAGACGGACAGACAGACAGACAGACAGACGGACGGACAGACGGACAGACAGACAGACAGACAGACAGACGGACGGACAGACGGACAGACAGACAGACAGACAGACAGACGGACGGACAGACGGACAGACGGACAGACAGACAGACAGACAGACAGACAGACAGACAGACAGACAGACGGACGGACAGACGGACGGACAGACAGACAGACAGACAGACAGACGGACAGACAGACTGGCGGAGAGTACTTGGGAATTCATCGAAAAGATAGACAACGGGTTCCCCTCGGCACATTCTTAGTTATCGTTTCTTTATATATATTTAAATCCAAATCGATCTTTTCCTATGCTGAGTGGATGAATTGGGGTTAGAATAGTAAGACAGCTCTCCTCCCACCTTCCACACCCCAAGCAACACCAGCTGGCAGGAAAAAAGAATGGTAAAGAAAATGTCATTGAACTTAGTGAAGTAAGCCTGACCGGAAATTAACAGGCTAGAACGTCAGGAAAGTCTTAATATTTGTATAAAATCTTTATGTATTATCCCACTTCAATGTGAAAAGCATTTCTGGTTGTACATGTATTTCACCCCCGCCCAGTGTTCAGTCAGCATATACCTGAGCTGATGAACATTTTGTCTCACCAGTTTTTGAAGGTATTTCATAGTCTCGTCAGTGTTCAACATTGGACGGTAACTTGCCCCCTAGCGTTCAGCGAGGAAACTTTTTCTCAAGTCAGTTTTACGCCTCGTAGCTTCAGCTTTATTCCGTGTGTCCTGGGAACTGTATTCTCTTGTACTTTGAATATGACTTTGTGACTTAACGTTGCTGAATTGATTCACAATGCTGATAACTTGCATCAGGTCACCTCGAAGTCTACACTTCTTACTATAGAAGAGGCCTAATCCTCAGAGCCTCTCGTCATATCCAGGTTTCTTAAGAGATGACATTAGTTTTGTCGTCCGTATCTGTACTTCTTCCATTTTCCTCTTGTCTTTCCAAGAGGTTCGAGAGCAGAAACTGGAATTCATATTGAAAGCGTGGTCTTACTAGAGCATTACGAAGGGTCAGAACTATTGCTTATTTTAGCTAGTGAAATTTAGCATTCGGTTACCTTTTCTACTTGCTGTTAAACACTGTTTAGTATACATCATACTAATAACACTCCCGAGATCTTTGTATTCAATTACATTAGTTAGCAGGGTTCCAAATAGTTGATTGCTCATATTTCGTATTCTCAATCCAAAATGCATAACTTTGCATTCGTCCCACCCATTTTGGCGTAACCTCTAGTCTCACATCATCCTCAGATTATGAGATGTGAACTATGAGAGCCACCTCTGGGTCATTATTGTGAACTGTGCACGAACTAGGTCCAAGGACCAAGCCTTACTCGTCACGTATGAGGCTTCGCCACATTGGGCTCTGCAAGTGAGCCAGTCGCTAATCCATGCACATGCTTTTGCCCCCTGTTCCTGTTGCTTCTAATTCTTACTTTTGTGCCTTGTGTGGTACTTTCTTAAATCCGTTTTGAAAGAGAGAGAGAGAGAGAGAGAGAGAGAGAGAGAGAGAGAGAGAGAGAGAGAGAGAGAGAGAGAGAGAGAGACTTAAGGCAAGTAGTCCACTTGTAGTTTGCTGTGCACAAGACCTAACCTTGTAGGGTCCCACTTGTCGACCTATGGTTTAGACATATTGTGTCATCAAGTTACACAATTGTTACACAACTCGACGGAGTTGTTATGTCAAATCACGAGCACACTGCTGGCTAGCAGAGGATGCCCAAAGAGAGAAGAATGCAAACAAGCAAGAACTGAATATGCCAAATAAAACGTGATTCATAAGTTTCGTCGTAGATTTGTTAGAGTTTCTTTTCGAGACATCATCAAAACCGTAAGAAAAAGGCAAGTATGATCACTTGGTAAGAGGGACAAAGGCCTTTTCCTTTAGTAATACATACAGTAAGCACACAGCAGCTAAAGAAAACCTGCTAAGTACCTGGCAATTTTCACAGAATAAAAGCCGAACAAAGTAATGGTTGTCCCATAAATCGCTCGGCCAATATCGTCTCGCTTTTTGCTACAATAAACCCAAAAGACCCGCGGGCCAAATCCAATAAGAGGGTGCACGTAAACATTAAGCTGACCTTCCTCCACACCACACACACACACACACACACACACACACACACACACACACACACACACACACACACACACACACACACACAAACCGAAAATAAGTGTAGAAATGAAGATCAACATTAAATCTTTACAGAACAAAATTTTGGGGGAAATCGTTTAAGATTTACGACCATGAAAGGCGTCATGAAATGAGAGCAGAACTTGAAGATTCTAAAGACAGTCATCAGGCGTGACCACAGATTCATGTTAATAGATTAGATGAAGTGGGTAAATAACCATAGGAATGAAGGTAAAGTCATTGAATTGCAAAAAAACGTGAGAAGTGTCTTTTCTAGAATTCCTAGAAGCTGTTCAAAAAGAGGAAATACCAACTTTAAATCAATAACTAATCAAAAATGATGGGCAGGGAGGGAGGGCAGAGAAACAGCCTCGACTTGAGCTTTGATCGGTGCATCTCTCAAGTGATTTTTTGATCAATACAAAATGTCAGATAAGTCTACATATGTAATGACTCCGCTGCCAATCAGAGAGAAGGCTCAGGTCTTAGAGTAGTGGCGCCTCCCACGATCCCTGCAAATGTAAGCTATACTCCTGTGACCACATTTTGGTATGTGACTCTGTTGTCAGCGAGAGGGAGAGATCAGGTGGTAGTAGTGTATTGGCCCCCCTCGCAGTACCCTAGCTGACTGAAGGAGTATCCCCACCATTGCCATTTGAGCAGTCCATTAGGTAGTAGGTTGTTGAGAGCAGCCGCCCAGAGTGGCACTACACTCCTGACTGAGGAACGTTAAAGTGGCGGCCGGAACCATCTTACACTCTCCATGTCAAGATTGCTGGTCTTACTTTCTGTCTCATCACAACGGGACTACCGGGCTGGTCCTTAATCTTCTCAAACTTCAGTTATTTTCCTCCATACGTTTTCTTGCCGTATCCTGTCTGCACTACTGATTTTATATGTGATTATGATGGAGTCCAGCAAACCTATGGCTCCTAGTCCCCGACATCAAAAAGGTTTTGAGAATCTCCAGGTTCCCGCCTGACTCTCCTGCCAACGGAAGGGAGGGTTCAGATTGCAGTAGTACGGGCTCCTCCCACGACCTTACCCTATATGTTAGACCTCTCTTCTGTTGAGCATCATCTGTTTAGTACCTCTCCTAATATCTTGCTTCTTCCTGAGACCCACAAGGCGCGCGCGTACACACACACACACACACACACACACACACACACACACACACACACGTCCATAAGAACATAGGCGGAACTTGGGAAATAAGAAGCACCAAAAGAGGCCAGGCAGCAGATGAGCCCATGGCACCAGCAGAAACAAGCTATATTAAGTACTACTGTATTACTACAAAGACTCAAGTAACACTGATGAATAATTTTTTGAAATGCGCACAGGTCAAGTTTCCTGTAGTAACATGTCACTGAGCACGGTAGTGTCAGAGAGACGGATGCACGGATAAAACTGAATCTTATATGAATGTTTCGTATCATGAAATTAGAAAATGTGGTGTATGAAATATTTCTTATTAAAGAAATTATCCTGATACAAGGTACATGATCAAAGCAAGCAATCCAGAGTATCCGGGATGTGACACATTGACTGAAGGTCATGATATAGCTAACTGAAGCTCTCAGTGCTTCTCTCACAGACCCTCTCCCCTTCCTAACATGCATCCTTCAGTAGCTCATCTTGGCACTCCCTCTGGCGCTCTTGGTCACAGTCAGGAGGTCATTACGTTGTCTTCTTTACCTCAAAGATCAGTTGGGTCACCGGTACAGGAGGCCATGTCGTCCATCCGTCGGTAAAATCAGTTACCAGTAGAGAGAATAATCCTCAAAGTGACTCATGCTGTGAATGGATTAGTTCTATGTCAATTTCCGTAGCTCGTATATGATTGTTCCAGATAGCTGTTATCCATTTTGATCAAGCAGTTATTGCTGCAAGATCTCACCGTCGTAAATTTGAACCAGCTGCTGAAGCGGCTGAGTTCCAATAATGAAAGAAGAAATTTCATAACCAGGGTCGGCAACTCACGCCGTAACTTTTTTCATAAAATTGAAAACTGTTAAACTCGGAATAACCTGGGAATTAGCCACACAACTGTTGTCTAAAAAAAGAGACCCGACGCTGAGGGCAATTTTGTCAGGCTGTTAGGCAAGTTAGTTTACAGGGCACGTAAATGACCTCGGGGGGGGGAAAAAAACGCGGGATAACTGTTAAAGAAGAAGAAGAGAGGGAAAACGGGAAGGGAATTTCTAGACGCATTGTTTAAGAGTCAGACGAACACGTGATGGTGCATTTGTTAAGAGAGACTTGCTCTCGCTGTACATTGTGTCTGGCTGTTCATTTGTGGTGTTTATGGGTTTAGTTTCTCACGCTGGCAGCCCAGTTAACACTGGAATGAAGCTTCAGAGGCCAGTGCGACTCACTTCACAAGTGACGCTCATAAGAAGCCGTGCGAGGCTTGAGGTCAGATGACCACTGACTGAGGAAGAGCAACAGACAACAGCTGCTGCAAGACTGAGTTCCCGTGTGAGGGATCTCTTACCAATGACTTCAGTTCCTCATCCTGTGAGGTGAAGATGAGGTGGTTCCTCAGTGGTCAGAGCTTATGATTCTCGACCAGAATGACTTCCATGCACGTCAGACATACGCTTTCTCTCTCTCTCTCTCTCTCTCACCAGCGTGCGTAGGAACATGCTCCTCATGCAGTACTCCCTGCGTTACAGAGGAACTAATCACCCCTCGTTAGTAAACGTCTTTCGTCCTTCTTTCGGAAATGGTCGCCATTTCTCCCTTGAAAGAGATAGCGTCATGAACAGATAATAGCCTTAGAGGGGTAGAAAATACGATGATCGGCTCCTTGATCCATTCCTCACTTTTGGAAAGTAGTGCAGAAGGGGAGGATTACCCCCCAACCCTCGTCCCCTTACTCCCACCCATTAGTCTCCCTCTACGACACACAGGGGATACTACGTTGGCAGTGTTCATTCCCCTCATCCGCACGGATATTGCTGAACCCATCGAACGAAATAACGGGAAAGACTTACGGAGACGATAACGGTGAATTATGAAAACGAAAAGGAAAGATAACGTTCCTCTTGGATGTAGAGAAAGTTTTCATACAACGTGGACTATTGTCAGAAGCTAACGTACTGTGATGCAGTGAACAGCTGTAAGAAAATTTTCGAAGGGTTGTCACAGACCCTCGTGTTATTCCAGTGGCATGATATAGTGTCGTTTGTCATCCTAGTTATTGGTAGGAACTAAATGATATATGGCTTGAAAATGTGTCTCAGTTGACTCCAAATATTATAGATTATGTCTTGAATAAGTCGTCACTACCTTATAAAAACTCGTTAACCCAAAGGGGTGAGAGCGGCGGGCTGGAAATCTTCTTCTCCTGTTTTGCTTTCTGAAATAAGGAACAGGGAAGGCGGCCAAGCGAGGATTTTTCCCTCCTCTAAAAGGCTGTTATCTATTTTAACGCTACCATGCTAGCGCGGGAAACGGTGAATATATATATATATATATATATATATATATATATATATATATATATATATAGATAGATAGATAGATAGATAGATAGAAGAAACAGACAGACAGGTAGAAAGATGAATAGATATAGTTACATTCTGTCATTCCTCTTTTGTTCATAAATATGTTTGTTCTTACTCGTTATTACTCTCTCTATGAAAATTGTGTAGCCAAAAAAGGAAGAATTAATAACCTTTTCTGGAGATAAACAATAGACTCTTATTGTAGCGCTCAGTGTGAATTAAACGAATTTGCGTTCGCTTTGAGTGAGGTAGGAATCGGTGTTTATTCTCTCAAATTAAAGCTTTTTTACTCACACAGAGGTATATATAATGATGAATACTAATTTCAGGATTTTAAAATCTCATTAATTAAGCGAGCGAGACAACGGGTATTACGGTCGAAATGGTTCGAGCATATGTTGGCCTATTCTTCTTCACCAGTGTATTCTAACTGTGTAGCCAGTAAACGTGATGTCAGAGGAAAATAAATCAAATGCCAGAATTATTGATTGCAGTTCTGCAGGATCATAATTTAATCTAGAGTCATTTACTGATCACTGTGTTTACTGAGGGAGAATAAAGCAGAGGGAGGTACAATGGTGATTCGAGGCGCCTGGTGCGTAACCTGGTTCTAGAATGTTCTTGTATAATCATATGAACATAACTGGTTAATTAAAATTGCTGCAGGAAACCCTCTTTAACCCAGCGCTCAGGATAACTTAGCTGCTGTTATATATATATATATATATATATATATATATATATATATATATATATATATATATATATATGGAACAGAGAATTGGGCCAGGTGAGGGTAGTCCCTCAAAGGTTCAGTCCTCTGTTCTTAACGCTACCTCGCTAATGCGGGAAATGGCGAATAGTTTGAAAGAAAGAAAGATATATATATATATATATATTTTATTTTTTTTGCTTTGTCGCTGTCTCCCGCGTTTGCGAGGTAGCGCAAGGAAACAGACGAAAGAAATGGCCCAACCCACCCCCATACACATGTATATACATACGTCCACACACGCAAATATACATACCTGCACAGCTTTCCATGGTTTACCCCAGACGCTTCACATGCCTTGGTTCAATCCACTGACAGCACGTCAACCCCGGTATACCACATCGCTCCAATTCACTCTATTCCTTGCCCTCCTTTCACCCTCCTGCATGTTCAGGCCCCGATCACACAAAATCTTTTTCACTCCATCTTTCCACCTCCAATTTGGTCTCCCTCTTCTCCTCGTTCCCTCCACCTCCGACACATATATCCTCTTGGTCAATCTTTCCTCACTCATTCTCTCCATGTGCCCGAACCATTTCAAAACACCCTCTTCTGCTCTCTCAACCACGCTCTTTTTATTTCCACACATCTCTCTTACCCTTACGTTACTTACTCGATCAAACCACCTCACACCACACATTGTCCTCAAACATCTCATTTCCAGCACATCCATCCTCCTGCGCACCACTCTATCCATAGCCCACGCCTCGCAACCATACAACATTGTTGGAACCACTATTCCTTCAAACATACCCATTTTTGCTTTCCGAGATAATGTTCTCGACTTCCACACATTCTTCAAGGCTCCCAGAATTTTCGCCCCCTCCCCTACTCTATGATCCACTTCCGCTTCCATGGTTCCATCCGCTGCCAGATCACTCCCAGATATCTAAAACACTTCACTTCCTCCAGTTTTTCTCCTGGAGGAATTGCTCATATATATATTTATATATATATATATATATATATATATATATATATATATATATATATATATATATATATATATGTACATAGTTCATACTTGCTACCTTTTTTTCATTCCCATCGCCACCCCGCTACACATGAAATGACACCCCTTCCACCCGCACGCGCGCGAGGTAGCGCTAGGAAAAGACAACAAAGGCCACATTAGTTCACACTCAGTCTCTAGCTGTCATGTAATAATGCACCGAAACCACAGCTCCCTTTCCACATCCAGGTCCCACAAAACTTTCCATGGTGTACCCCAGAGGCTTTACATGCCCTGGTTCAATCCATTGACTGCACGTCGACCCCGGTATACCACATCGTTTAAGTTCACTCTGTTCCTTGCATGCCTTTAACCCTTCTGCATGTTGAGGAACAGATCGCTCAAAATCTTTTTCACTCCATCCTTCCACCTCCAATTTGATCTCCCACTTCTCCTCGTTCCCTCCACTTCTGACACATATCCTTTTTGTCAGTCTTTCCTCACTCATTCTCTCCATGTGATCAAACCATTTCAATACACCCTCTTCTGCTCTCTCATCCACACTCTTTTTACCACACATCTCTCTTACCCTTTCATTACTTACTCGATCAAACCACCTCACACCACATATTGTCCTCAAACATCTCATTTCCAACACATCCACCCTCCTCCGAACAACCCTATCTATAGCCCACGCCTCGCAACCATAAAACATTGTAGGAACCACTATTCCTTCAAACATACCCATTTTTGCTTTCCGAGATAATGTTCTCGCCTCACACATTCTTCAACGCTCCCAGAACCTTCGCCCCCTCCCCCACTCTGTGACTCACTTTCGCTTCCATGCTTCCATCCGCTGCCAAATTCACTCCCAGATATCTAAAACACTTCACTTCCTCCAGTTTTTCTCCATTCAAATTTACCTCTCAATTGACTTGTCCCTCAGCCCAACTGTACCTAATAACCTTGCTCCTATTCACATTTACTCTCAGCTTTCTTCTTTCACACGCTTTACCAAACTCAATCACCAGCTTCTGCCGTTTCTCACCCGAATCAGCCACCATCGCTGTATCATCAGCGAATAACTGACTCATTTCCCAAGCCGTCTCATCCACAACAGACTGAACACTTGCCCCTCTCTCCAAAACTCTTGCATTCACCTCCCCAACAACCCCATCCATAAACAAATTTAACAACCATGTAGACATCACGCACCCCTGCCGCAAACCGACATTCACTGGGAAGCAATCACTTTCCTCTCTTCCTACTCGTACACATGCCTTACATCCTTGATAAAAACTTTTCACAGCTTCTAGCAACTTGCCTCCCACTCCATATACTCTTAATACCTTCCCCAGAGCATCTCTATCAATTCTATGATATGCCTTCTCCAGATCCATAAATGCTACATATAAATCAGTTTGTTTTTCTAGGTATTTCTCACATACATTCTTCAAAGCAAACACCTGATCCACAACATCCTCTACCACTTCTGAAACCACACTGCTCTTCCCTAATCTGATGTTCTGTACATGCCTTTACCCTCTCAGTCAATGTTCTCCCATATAATTTTCTCAGGAATACTCAAGAAACTTATACCTCTGTAATTTGAACGCTCACCTTTATCCCCTATGTCTTTATAATATGGCACTATGCATGCGTTTCGCCAATCCTCAGGCACTTCACCTTAAGCCATACATACGTTGAATATCCTCACCAACCAGTCATCAACATGTCACCCTTTTTTAGTAAATTCCAATGCAATACCACCCAAACCCGCCGCCATGGCCGGCTTTCATCTTCTGCAACGCTTTCACTACCTCTTCTCTGTTTACCAAATCATTCCTCCTGACCCTCTCACTCGCACACCACCTCGACCAAAACACCCTCTATCTGCCACTACAGTCATCTAACACATTCAATAAACCTTCAAAATACTCACTCCATCTCATTCTCACATCACCACTACTTGTTATTACCTCCCCATTAGCCCCCTTCACCGATGTTCCATTTCTTCTCTTGTCTTACGCACTTTGTTTACCTCCTTTTCCAAAACATCTTTTTATTCCCCCCAAATTAATGATACTCTCTTACTCCAACTCTCATTTGCCCCCTTTTTCACCTCTTGCACCCTTCTCTTAACCTCCTGCCTCTTTCTATCATACATATCCCAGTCATTTCCACTATTTCCTGCAAAACTCGTCCAAATGCCTCTCTCTTCTCTTCACTAATAATGTTACTTATTCATCCCACCACTCACTACCCTTTTCTAATCTGTCCACCTCCCACCCTTCTCATGCCACAAGCATCTTTTGCGCAAGCCATCACTGCTTCCCTAAATACATCCCATTCCTCCCCCACTCCCTTTACGATCTTTACTCTCACCCTTTTCCATTCTGCACTCAGGCT
Source organism: Panulirus ornatus (assembly GCF_036320965.1). Lineage (NCBI taxonomy): Eukaryota > Metazoa > Arthropoda > Malacostraca > Decapoda > Palinuridae > Panulirus > Panulirus ornatus. Next base: position 62,888,815 of record NC_092224.1, read on the forward strand.
CTCCTGGTACTTCCTCACACAAGTCTCCTTCCCAAGCTCACTTACTCTCACCACTCTCTTCACCCAAACATTCTCTCCTCTTTCCTGAAAACCTCTGCAAATGTTCACATTTCGCCTCCACAAGATAATGATCAGACATCCCTCCAGTTGCACCTCTTAGTACATTCACATCATAAAGTCTCTCTTTCGCGCATTTATCAATTAAAACGTAATCCAATAACGCCCTCTGGCCATCTGTCCTGCTTACATACGTATACTTATGCATATCTCTATTTTTAAACCATTTATTCCCAATCACCAGTCCTTTTTTCAGTACACAAATCTACAAACTCTTCGCCATTTCCATATACAACACTGGAACACCCCATATACACCAATTATTCCCTTAACTGCCACATTACTCACCTTTGCATTCAAATCACTATAAGCCGGTCTCGTGCATCAAAACCACTAACACAACTCACTCAGCTGCTCCCAAAACACTTGCCTCTCAGGATCTTTCTTCTCATGCCAGGTGCATAGGCCCCAATAATCACCCAACTCTCTCCATCCACTTTCAGTTTTTTCCATATCAATTTCTTGGGAAATTGTATGGGAGGGTATTGATTGAGAGGGTGAAGGCATGAATAGAGGCATCAGATTGTGGAAGAGCAGTGTGGTTTCAGAAGTGGTAGAGGATGTGTGGATCAGGTGTTTGCTTTGAAGAATGTATGTGAGAAATACTTAGAAAAGCAAATGGATTTGTATGTAGCATTTATGGATCTGGAGAAGAGCATATGATAGAGTTGATAGAGAATGCTCTGTGAAAGGTATTAAGAAAACAAACAATAAGTATAGCAAGATGAGGAAGGAAGATTAAAGAAGCTTTGAAACGAACACTCTGCTTAAGGCAAGGCAAAAATATAAAGTTTTCCGTAAATTCAACTTGACTAAGTTGCCGGGTAAAAAAGCTGCTCATTAAGCTGAGCGACTCAGAGGCAGGAACTGTATAGGACGACGACAGAAAAAGTATACAAGGAACTGAGTAATGACTACGGAAGTGACTTCCCTTTGAAGGCCAGTATGGCCCCAGCACTAACAGACTAGGATGAGGAAGCAGGCTAGGAAGGCCGTTCACTGTAAGAGAAGATATAAAGCCGGGTAGCGAGGAGTCTCGAGCGGGACAAGACACATAGTTCTGGTGATCTCTCCCCCATGCATGGTGAAGGAGTGTGCAGGAAGACTTGACAAGCAGCTTGATGCATCGTTGATTATCACTGGAAAAGAATGTATTGCCGAGAGACTGGTAAAGAGCAGACGTTGTTGCACTTGACTAAGGACCGATGTATTTGATCATAGTCTGGAAAAAAAAAGGTGAAAGATGACAACCAGGAAGCAAACAGATGAGCACTTGCGAGGGAGACGCTCCTTAATTGAGAGACAAGATGCTTTCAGTGAAATGAGGTCGTTCTTACCAAATCTCTCAGACATCTATGAAGCAGTGAGCTCCTTTTTATACCAGAGAGTTCGCTGAGTGGGATAAGTGTTCCTGGATTGTCGGGAATATGATAAACACTGCAACACATAAGAGGTTGGTAAAGATGATGGATTTCAGGCAGGCGTCATGGAAAGGCTCCTTCCATGGATAGAAAATTTCACTGGAAGGGAATATATATAAATATATATATATATATATATATATATATATATATATATATATATATATATATATATATATATATACATGTATATATATATATATACATTGGGAACGATCACAATTGAGCAAGTGATCAGGTGAATTCCTTTTTATCTAAGGCGAAATGAAACACGATAAGTTCCCGATTGCACTTTCGTGTATTGATCACATCATCAGAGGACAAGTTTACCGAATGGCGTCCTAGCTACATCTCTTCTTGTACATCAACTGACTGTTATATTTTCTCTTGTATCTCTCGATCTCCCCTGATGATGTAATCATTAAACGAAAGTGCACTTGGGAACTTATCGTGTTTCATTTTCCCGTGGATATATATATATATATATATCTTTCTTTCATACTATTCGCCATTTCCCGCGTTAGTGAGGTAGCGTCAAGAACAGACGACTGGGACTTTGAGGGAATATCCTCACCTGGCCCCCTTCTCTGTTCCTCCTTTTGGAAAATAGAAATTGCTTGCATAGTGCCATTGTACAAAGGCAAAGGGGATAGAAGTAAGCACTCAAATTACAGAGGTATAAGTTTGTTGAGTATTCCTGGTAAATTATATGGGAGGGTATTGATTGAGAGGGTGAAGGCATGAACAGAGCATCAGATTGTGGAAGAGCAGTGTGGTTTCAGAAGTGGTAGAGGATGTGTGGATCAGGTGTTTGCTTTGAAGAATGTATGTGAGAAATACTTAGAAAAGCAAATGGATTTGTATGTAGCATTTATGGATCTGGAGAAGGCATATGATAGAGTTGATAGAGATGCTCTGTGAAAGGTATTAAGAATATGTGGTGTGGGAGGCAAGTTGTTAGAAGCAGTGAAAAGTTTTTATCAAGGATGTAAGGCATGTGTACGTGTAGGAAGAGAGGAAAGTGATTGCCTCTCAGTGAATGTTGGTTTGCGCCAGGGGTGCGTGATGTCCCCATGGTTGTTTAATTGTTTATGGATGGGGTTGTTAGGGAGGTAAATGCAAGAGTTTTGGAAAGAGGGGCAAGTATGCAGTCTGTTGTGGATGAGAGAGCCTGGGAAATGAGTCAGTTGCTGTTCGCTGATGATACAGCAATGGTGGCTGATTCGGGTGAGAAAGTGCAGAAGCTGGTGACTGAGTTTGGTAAAGTGTGTGTGAAGTGCTTTAGATATCTGGGAGTGGTTTTGGCAGCGGATGGAACCATGGAAGCGGAATAAGTCACAAGGTGGGGGAGGGGGCGAAATTTCTGTGCTGATAAAAAGAGTGTGGTTGAGAGAGCAGAAGAGGGTGTTTTGAAATGGTTTGGTCACATGGAGAGGATGAGTAAGGAAAGATTGAGCAAGAGGATATATGTGTCAGAGGTGGAGGGAACGAGAAGAAGTGGGAGACCAAATTGGAGGTGGAAAGATGGAGTGAAAAAGATTTTGAGTGATCGGGGCTTGAACATGCAGGAGGGTGAAAGGCGTGCAAGGAATAGAGTGAATTGGAACGATGTGGTATACCTTGGTCGACGTGCTGTCAGTGGGTTTGACCAGGGCATGTGACGCGTCTGGGGTAAACCATGGAAAGTTCTGTGGTGCCTGGATGTGGAAAGGGAGCTGTGGTTTCGGTGCATTATACATGACAGCTAGAGACTGAGTGTGAACGAATGTGGCCTTTGTTGTCTTTTCCTAGCTCTACCTTGCGCACATTTCGGTGGAGGGGGTTGTTATTTTATGTGGTGGGGTGTCGACGGGAATGAATAAGGGCAGACAGTATGAATTATGTACATGTGTATATATGTATATGTTTGTGTGTGTATATATATGTATACGTTGAGATGTATAGGTATGTATATGTGCGCGTGTGGACGTGTATGTATATACATGTGTATGTGGGTGGGATGGGCCATTCTTTCGTCTGTTTCCTTGCGCTACCTCGCTAACGCGGGAGACAGCGACAAAGTATAATATATATATATATATATATATATATATATATATATATATATATATATATATATATATATATATATATTTTTTTTTTTTTTTTTTGCTTTGTCGCTGTCTCCCGCGTTTGCGAGGTAGCGCAAGGAAACAGGCGAAAGAAATGGCCCAACCCACCCCCATACACATGTATATACATACGTCCACACATGCAAATATACATACCTACACAGCTTTCCATGGTTTACCCAGACGCTTCACATGGATTGATTCAATCCACTGACAGCACGTCAACCCCGGTATACCACATCGCTCCAATTCACTCTATTCCTTGCCCTCCTTTCACCCTCCTGCATGTTCAGGCCCCGATCACACAAAATCTTTTTCACTCCATCTTTCCACCTCCAATTTGGTCTCCCTCTTCTCCTCGTTCCCTCCACCTCCGACACACACACACACACACACACATATATATATATATATATATATATATATATATATATATATATATATATATATTTTTTTTTTTTTTTTTTTTTTGCTTTGTCGCTGTCTCCCGCGTTTGCGAGGTAGCGCAAGGAAACAGACGAGAGAAATGGCCCAACCCACCCCCATACACATGTATATACATACGTCCACACACGCAAATATACATACCTACACAGCTTTCCATGGTTTACCCCAGACGCTTCACATGCCTTGATTCAATCCACTGACAGCACGTCAACCCCGGTATACCACATCGCTCCAATTCACTCTATTCCTTGCCCTCCTTTCACCCTCCTGCATGTTCAGGCCCCGATCACACAAAATCTTTTTCACTCCATCTTTCCACCTCCAATTTGGTCTCCCTCTTCTCCTCGTTCCCTCCACCTCCGACACATATATCCTCTTGGTCAATCTTTCCTCACTCATTCTCTCCATGTGACCAAACCATTTCAAAACACCCTCTTCTGCTCTCTCAACCACGCTCTTTTTATTTCCACACATCTCTCTTACCCTTACGTTACTTACTCGATCAAACCACCTCACACCACACATTGTCCTCAAACATCTCATTTCCAGCACATCCATCCTCCTGCGCACAACTCTATCCATAGTCCACGCCTCGCAACCATACAACATTGTTGGAACCACTATTCCTTCAAACATACCCATTTTTGCTTTCCGAGATAATGTTCTCGACTTCCACACATTCTTCAAGGCTCCCAGAATTTTCGCCCCCTCCCCCACCCTATGATCCACTTCCGCTTCCATGTATCCATCCGCTGCCAGATCCACTCCCAGATATCTAAAACACTTCACTTCCTCCAGTTTTTCTCCATTCAAACTCACCTCCCAATTGACTTGACCCTCAACCCTACTGTACCTAATAACCTTGCTCTTATTCACATTTACTCTTAACTTTCTTCTTTCACACACTTTACCAAACTCAGTCACCAGCTTCTGCAGTTTCTCACATGAATCAGCCACCAGCGCTGTATCATCAGCGAACAACAACTGACTCACTTCCCAAGCTCTCTCATCCCCAACAGACTTCATCCTTGCCCCTCTTTCCAAAACTCTTGCATTCACCTCCCTAACAACCCCATCCATAAACAAATTAAACAACCATGGAGACATCACACACCCCTGCCGCAAACCTACATTCACTGAGAACCAATCACTATCCTCTCTTCCTACACGTACACATGCCTTACATCCTCGATAAAAACTTTTCACTGCTTCTAACAACTTGCCTCCCACACCATATATTCTTAATACCTTCCACAGAGCATCTCTATCAACTCTATCATATGCCTTCTCCAGATCCATAAATGCTACATACAAATCCATTTGCTTTTCTAAGTATTTCTCACATACATTCTTCAAAGCAAACACCTGATCCACACATCCTCTACCACTTCTGAAACCACACTGCTCTTCCCCAATCTATATATATATATATATATATATATATATATATATATATATATATATATATATATATATATATATCACACGGTGTAGCTGTCCATATATCTACCACCAACGCTGTTCAGTGTCAGTTTAGCCATACAACTGGTCTATCCTCTTCCCACAATAAAAGTGGAAAAGTTTGTTTCTTAGCCACTTCGCCTAGTGATCGAAGAGACATTCTCGGCCACCCTTTTCGTGTTAGTCCCATTACACTGTTCGTCACATTCTGTTTATCTCAAGACTGAGGTACTCTGTGACACTGTGTTTTTATCCATTCTCGCAAGTCTTGTGTTCTTATTACTGGTTAGGAGATGTAGTCATTCTTTTCTTCAATGAAGTTCAGTCCTTTCTCCTTACGATATAATCTAAGTATTGCCACAAAAGTGGAGAGGCAGGAAGAAAATCCTGGTGATCTCTCGTTTTCTGATCGTCTCTGTGTGTTTTGGGCCTTAATACCTCAGTTCCCCTTGTGTTGCAGAGACCTACAAGAGTTCCACTTTCGTTTCTAGCAAAGTTGACTCACTTTATGTATCTTTCTTTACTCGGAACATCACAGTACAACTTCGACATCTCAGGGCTTATCTGAGTTTTATTTACCGGGAATTTTCACCAACAAGACTTTAAGGGCTTGAGCAACTTTCACTAAAGACGAAATCCTTCCGGGTTAGTATGATCGTGCACATACTAGAGCCTAGGATGGACTACTACTATCCTCTCCTGGCCCCTTGGCTGTTGGTTCAATAACCTAAGCTGTTTATTTCCGTCTAACTGGAGAAGCTGTTCTCTGTCTCCTCTGGCCGTTCTCCAAGGAGAGCTGATGGCTTAACCCTAGTAAGGTGTGGGTCCCGCCACACACACCGCTGCCATACTCCGGGACTGTCAGCGAGCGAGGTTCGTCCGCACCTTAAGCTCTTTCAAGAGGAGTGTTGTTGTGTCTTCCTCCACGCGTGAATCCTGACTCATGATACTGCTGCACGTTCCCTAGTATTACCAGTCACCAGACACAGCATCGTCTCTTGACTACCAGGGTTGCTTTCTATCAGTGAGAAAGGAAGACCTTGATCAGTCATAGTGCAGTGGAATTCCTGAGACGAAAGATGATGGGACAGTCCATCCCATCTGGGTTACTCGAGTCTGGTGAATTATGTATATCTCTTCCTCCGCTGTATGTATAGTATCATCATTATGGTCATCGTCGTTGCACCTGCGTTTTTTGTCGGATGTGAGGGCTCACCATCCCTAATTTATCTATCAGTTGATTTATCCTTTCGCCATTCGTTAGTTTCCTGCGAAGATTCATGGATTCGTATATTCGGTTTCCCCCTCTGCTCTGACGTCCTTTACAACATTGTATCACATATCCTTAAGCACCTTACCACCACCTGCCACTCTCACCTTGCACCACTTTGGTGTATTTCATCTCTTAGATTATACCGTTATGTGTACTAGCTGACCACAGCAACAGTGGGTTAATCATCTCCGTCTAGCCCTGTCTGTCTGTTTGTCTGTGAGAATGTTCATAAATCCTTGACGTCTGTGAGGCTGGATATCGCATTCTCTCTCTCTCTCTCTCTCTCTCTCTCTCTCTCTCTCTCTCTCTCTCTCTCTCTCTCTCTCTCTCTCTCTCCACCGTATCTTCTCTGGTTGACACCACAATTTCCTCCCGCTTCCCTTCCCTGCTCCAGAGCGAACGGAACACAGTAACAGGGAGTATTGGCGTTGCTGATCTGATGAGGTAGGGCGTGAGGGCGATGATGTCAGCTGTCACTGTAAACCTCCTAACTCATGAATTATGAATATCATTTTCTGAGTCTTTTTTTTTTTTCTACTTAGGTGGAAATTCGTATATTTAATTCCGGGACTGTGTGAGTTATAGGAGTTTCAGACCGAAAATTTAGTAGGTAATATATTAAATTTTTTTTCTCACGAAAATAAGAGTAACTGTGTACCAACGCTTGATATTTTCTGCAACTTCTGAAATAGTTCAACAAACACACTGAGCTTTTAAAGACATTTTTCGCACGTGTGCACGACCCACATAAATACCGCGAGAATATGATGAACTGGGAACATAAAGGCAAAATCTTTATATATATATATATATATATATATATATATATATATATATATATATATATATATATATATATATATATATATATGTTGGAAAGGATCATAATTTTGCGCGTGATCAAGATATTCCTATGAGTCCACGGGGAAAATGAAACACGATGAGTTCCCAAGTGCACTTTCGTGTAATAATCACATCATCAGGGGAGACACAAGAGAGAAATATAAGTCAGTTGAGCAACATGGGAAGTAAAGTGAAATTATTATTAAAAGGGAGAACTAAAAGACTCTTGGTGTCAATGGGAGGTTTGGGCTCAGCTCTATAAATTGATTTCTTTGCTAACTTAAGGGATTTATCAATGAAAGATCTAGGGTACTTTAACTTAAATCCAATAGAATATATCTTCTCAAACTCATCATCAATAAACTCTGGACTGCAAATGCGTAATGCCCTAAGAAACATAGATTGAAATGTTGCTTAAATCCCTTAATGTAAATGTTGCCTTTAGCAACAATAATACTATAAAGAATATCTTGATCAGGAATTCACCAGAAAATTCTCTTGGATGCATCTATAAAGTGCCTTGTGGAAATTGTGATAAATTTTATGTTGGTCAGACTGGTAAGGATCTTTCTCTTAGACTTAAGCAACATAAATATAGTATAAGAACGGGACAAGAATCAAATGCCTTGTTTAATCACGTTAAAAACTATGATCATTGTATGGACTGGAGTAAAGCCATCTCAGTTATTAACTCTATTACCAAGAGAAATGTCATTGAATCTTCTATTATTAAATACGCGGATGATTATAATCTTGATATTAGTGATAGTCTATACAAATTAGGTAACTTTATTGTAGATAAAATTTGTAAAATGATAAGTTTATGAACGCTCGTTGTATGTTTTGGACAATCACATGTTTACCAAATGGCGTCCAAGCTTCGTCTCTTCGATGTATATCAACTGACTGTTATATTTCACTCATGTGTCTCCCCTGATGATGCGATTATTACACGAAAGCACTTGGGAACTTATCGTGTTTCATTTCCGGCGTGGACTCATAGGAATATATATATATATATATATATATATATATATATATATATATATATGTATATATATATATATATATATATATATATATATATATATACATATATATATATATATATATATATATATATATATATATATATATATATATTTTCTATTTCATACTTTGTCGTTGTCTCCCGCGTTAGCGAGGTAGCGCAAGGAAACAGACGAAAGAATGGCCCAACCCACCTACATACACATGTATATATATACTCGTCCAAACACGCACATATACATACTTTACATCTAAACATATATATATATATATATATATATATATATATATATATATATATATATATATATAGATATATATATATATATATATATATATATATATATATATATATATATATATATATATATATATATATATATACATATATATATATATATATATATATATATATATATATATATATATATATATATGCACATGTACATAATTCATACTGTCTGCCCTTATTCATTTCCGTCGCCACCCCGCCACACATGAAATGAAAACCCCCTCCCCCCGCATGTGCGCAAGGTAGCGCTAGGAAAAGACAACAAAGGCCACATTCGTTCACACATGTATAATGCACCGAAACCACAGCTCCCTTTCCACATGCAGGCCCCACAAAATTTTCCATAGTTTACCCCAGACGCTTCACATGCCCCAACCCATTGGCAGCACTTCGACTCCGGTATACCACATCGTTCCAAATCACTCTATTCCTTGCACGCCTTTCACCCTCCTGCATGTTCAGGCCCCGATCACTCAAAATCTTTTTCACTCCATCTTTCCACCTCCAATTTGGTCTCCCACTTCTCGTTCCCTCCACCTCTGACACATATATCTTCTTTGTCAATCTTTCCTCACTCATTATCCCCATGTGACCAAACTATTTCAAAACACCCCCTTCTGCTCTCTCAACCACACTTTTCATTAACACACATCTCTTTTACCTTTTCATTACTTACTCGATCAAACCACATCACCTCCCTAGCAACCCTATCCATGAACAAATTAAACAACCATGGAGACATCTCGCACCCCTGCCGCAAACCGACGTTCACTGGGTACCAATCACTTTCCTCTCTACTCGTACACATGCCTTACATCATCGATAAAAACTTTTCACTGCTTCTAGCAACTTGCCTCCCACACCATATACTCTTAATACCTTCCACAGAGCATCTCTATCACTGTATCATATGCCTTCTCCAGATACATAAATGCAAACATCCTCCACCACCTCTGAAACCACACTGCTCTTCCCTAATCTGATGTTCTGTACATGCCTTTACCCTCTCAGTCAATGTTCTCCCATATAATTTCTCAGGAATACTCAAGAAACTTATACCTCTGTAATTTGAACGCTCACCTTTATCCCCTATGTCTTTATAATATGGCACTATGCATGCGTTTCGCCAATCCTCAGGCACTTCACCTTAAGCCATACATACGTTGAATATCCTCACCAACCAGTCATCAACATGTTCACCCCTTTTTTAGTAAATTCCAATGCAATACCACCCAAACCCGCCGCCTTGCCGGCTTTCATCTTCTGCAACGCTTTCACTACCTCTTCTCTGTTTACCAAATCATTCCTCCTGACCCTCTCACCTCGCACACCACCTCGACCAAAACACCCTCTATCTGCCACTCTGTCATCTAACACATTCAATAAACCTTCAAAATACTCACTCCATCTCATTCTCACATCACCACTACTTGTTATTACCTCCCCATTAGCCCCCTTCACCGATGTTTCCATTTCTTCTCTTGTCTTACGCACTTTGTTTACCTCCTTCCAAAACATCTTTTTATTCCCCCCAAATTTAATGATACTCTCTTACTCCAACTCTCATTTGCCCCCTTTTTCACCTCTTGCACCCTTCTCTTAACCTCCTGCCTCTTTCTATCATACATATCCCAGTCATTTCCACTATTTCCTGCAAAACTCGTCCAAATGCCTCTCTCTTCTCTTTCACTAATAATGTTACTTATTCATCCCACCACTCACTACCCTTTCTAATCTGTCCACCTCCCACCCTTCTCATGCCACAAGCATCTTTTGCGCAAGCCATCACTGCTTCCCTAAATACATCCCATTCCTCCCCCACTCCCTTTACGATCTTTACTCTCACCCTTTTCCATTCTGCACTCAGGCTCTCCTGGTACTTCCTCACACAAGTCTCCTTCCCAAGCTCACTTACTCTCACCACTCTCTTCACCCCAACATTCTCTCCTCTTTCCTGAAAACCTCTGCAAATGTTCACATTTCGCCTCCACAAGATAATGATCAGACATCCCTCCAGTTGCACCTCTTAGTACATTAACATCATAAAGTCTCTCTTTCGCGCATTTATCAATTAAAACGTAATCCAATAACGCCCTCTGGCCATCTGTCCTGCTTACATACGTATACTTATGCATATCTCTATTTTTAAACCATTTATTCCCAATCACCAGTCCTTTTTCAGTACACAAATCTACAAGCTCTTCGCCATTTCCATATACAACACTGAACACCCCATGTGCACCAATTATTCCATTAACTGCCACATTACTCACCTTTGCATTCAAATCACTATAAGCCGGTCTCGTGCATCAAAACCACTAACACACTCACTCAGCTGCTCCCAAAACACTTGCCTCTCAGGATCTTTCTTCTCATGCCCAGGTGCATAGGCCCCAATAATCACCCAACTCTCTCCATCCACTTTCAGTTTTTTCCATATCAATTTCTTGGGAAATTGTATGGGAGGGTATTGATTGAGAGGGTGAACGCATGTACAGAGCATCAGATTGGGGAAGAGCAGTGTGGTTTCAGAAGTGGTAGAGGGTGTGTGGAACAGGTGTTTGCTTTGAAGAATGTATGTGAGAAATACTTAGAAAAGCAAATGGATTTGTATGTAGCATTTATGGATCTGGAGAAGGCATCTGATAGAGTGGATAGAGATCCTTTGTGGAAGGTATTAAGAGTATATGGTTTGGGAGGCAAGTTGCTGCAAGCAGTGAAAAGTTTTTATCGAGGATGTAAGTCATGTGTACGACTAGGAAGAGAGGAAAGTGATTGGTTCCCAGTGAATGTCGGTTTGCGGCAGGGGTGTGTGATGTCTCCATGGTTGTTTTTGTTTATGCATGGGGTTGTTAGGGAGGTGACTCCAAGAGTTTTGGAAAGAGGGGCATGAAATAACAACCCCCTCCCCCTCATGTGTGCGAGGTAGTGCTAGGAAAAGACAACAAAGGACACATTCGTTCACACTCAGTCTCTAGCTGTCATATATATATATATATATATATATATATATATATATATATATATATATATATATATATAGTGATCGTTATCACAGAACGTAAGCAGGCATAATTATATTATCTACTACGACACAAGACTCAAATGCTTCTTTTCTGTTTATGCTTTTGCTTGGCTTGTTTTGGCTCGTAAATAGCAACAGTTTCTCGGGTCCAACATGTAATCTCTAACGTTCATTATGTCGTTTTTCGAGATCATAAGTTGCGTAAAAAAAGTTTTGTACTTACCACGGATTCTCCTCCCTAGTACCACTTTTGTTCCCTCGATGAATTAATAAAAAAGCTTTCGGGTATCATCGAAATTTCGACGGTGATAAAAAAGGCTTTTGTGAACAAATTTCAATTTAGAAGTTACTCTGTCCATTATACTCCCAAGTCTGCCTAATGAGGCTGCTGAAAGGGGGATATTTTTTTTCTTTCCTCCTTTATGTTTTTACTTTTAACTTTTGGAATTTTTGGGACGTACTTTTAATTTTCAGTGTAATGTTTTCCTAGAAAATCTCCACGTTTGGATGATGGGGGCAGAATGGTTAGATATTATCAACTTGTGCGCTCTGAGGGGTTGTTAGTTATTTGACTAATAGCCAGTCCTTTTAAGTTATTTTACTAATAGCCAGTCTTTTCATTTAGAGTAGTAGAATCATTCCATTACCATTGCTGTTGTTGGTGATCTCTGTACGAGTGATGGATAGGCTTTCACTAGACTCATTGACAAGGAATGATTGTTAAGTTCTCCCCAGTAATGTGATCTCCCAACCTCACTGGTAGCACGGGTTGTATAGCCTCTTGAGAGGCCAGGCAACAGTGAGTGGTTTGTCGGCTTCTCTACCCTCCAGTCGGCAGTGAGGGTTGTGTAGATTCTCCACGGCCTAGTATGTGTAGTGAGTGATGGTCTCCGCTGAGTTCCGTCGGTCATGCGTTGTACTTACCATCTCCAGTGTGTCCAGGACGTAGGTAATTTGTGTCTCCTCTCCACACCCCTAGTGCTAACGATGATATTGATAAGGATGTTGATGATTATAGAAATAATGATAATATTATTGTTGATAATGATAGTGATATTAATGATAATGATGATAATGATCATGATAAGTGATAATGATTGATGATATTAATAGTTATAACAATAATGAGAAGTTTCTATCGAGGATGTAAGGCATGTGTACGAGTAGGAAGAGAGGAAAGTGTCTGGTTCTCAGTGAATGTCGGTTTGCAGCAGGGGTGCGTGATGTCTCCATGGTTGTTTAATTTGTTTATAGATGGGGTTGTTAGGGAGGTGACTGCAAGAGTTTTGGAAAGAGGGGCATGAAATAACAACCCCCTCCCCTCATGTGTGCGAGTAGTGCTAGAAAAGACAACAAAGGACACATTCGTTCACACTCAGTCTCTAGCTGTCATATATATATATATATATATATATATATATATATTTTATATAATATATATATATATAATATATATATATATATATATATATAGTGATCGTTATCACAGAACGTAAGCAGGCATAATTATATTATCTACTACGGACACAAGACTCAAATGCTTCTTTTCTGTTTATGCTTTTGCTTGGCTTGTTTGGCTCGTAAATAGCAACAGTTTCTCGGGTCCAACATGTAATCTCTAACGTTCATTATGTCGTTTTCGAGATCATAAGTTGCGTAAAAAAAGTTTTGTACTTACCACGGATTCTCCTCCCCAGTACCACTTTTGTTCCCTCGATGAATTAATAAAAAAGCTTTCGGTATCATCGAAAATTTCGGACGTGAAAAAAAAAGGCTTTTGTGAACAAATTTCAATTTAGAAGTTACTCTGTCCATTATACTCCCAAGTCTGCTAATGAGCTGCTGAAAGGGGGATATTTTTTTTCTTTCCTCCTTTATGTTTTTACTTTTAACTTTTGGAATTTTGGGACGTACTTTTAATTTTCAGTGTAATGTTTTCCTAGAAAATCTCCACGTTTGGATGATGGGGGCAGAATGGTTAGATATTATCAACTTGTGCGCTCTGAGGGGTTGTTAGTTATTTTACTAATAGCCAGTCCTTTTAAGTTATTTTACTAATAGCCAGTCTTTCATTTAGAGTGGTACAATATCCCATTACCATTGCTGTTGTTGGTGATCTCTGTACGAGTGATGGATAGGCTTTCACTAGACTCATTGACAAGGAATGATTGTTAAGTTCTCCCCAGTAATGTGATCTCCCAGCCTCACTGGTAGCACGGGTTGTATAGCCTCTTGAGAGGCCAGGCAACAGTGAGTGGTTTGTCGGCTTCTCTACCCTCCAGTCGGCAGTGGAGGTTGTGTAGGTTCTCCACGGCCTAGTATGTGTAGTGAGTGATGGTCTCCGCTGAGTTCCGTCGGTCATGCGTTGTACTTACCATCTCCAGTGTGTCCAGGACGTAGTAATTTGTGTCTCCTCTCCACATCCCTAGTGCTAACGATGATATTGATAAGGATGTTGATGATTATAGAAATAATGATAATATTATTGTTGATAATGATAGTGATATTAATGATAATGATGATAATGATTATGATAAGTGATAATGATTGATGATATTAATAGTTATAACAATAATGAAAAGTTTCTTTCTGTCGAGATGAAGGCGTGTGTACGAGTAGGAAGAGAGGAAAGTGATTGGTTCCCAGTGAATGTCGGTTTGCAGCAGGGGTGCGTGATGTCTCCATGGTTGTTTAATTTGTTTATAGATGGGGTTGTTAGGGAGGTGAATGCAAGAGTTTTGGAGAGAGGGCAAGTATGCAGTCTGTTGTGGATGAGAGGGCTTGGGTAGTTGAGTCATTGTTCCTGATGATACAGCGCTGGTGGCAGATTCGGGTGAGAAACTGCAGAAGCTGGTGACTGAGTTTGGTAAAGTGTGTGAAAGAAAAAAACTGAAAATAAATGTGAATAAGAGCAAGGTTATTAGGTACAGTAGGTTTGAGGGACACGTCAATTGGGAGGTAAGTTTGAATGGAGAAAAACTGGAGAAAGTGAAGTGCTTTAGATATCTGGGAGTGGATTTGGTAATGGATGGAACCATGGAAGCGGGAGTGAATCATAGGGTAGGGGAGGGGGCGAAAGTTCTGGGAGCGTTGAAGAATGTGTGGAAGTCGAAAACGTTATCTTGGAAAGCAAAAATGGGCATGTTTGAAGGAATAGTGGTTCCAACAATGTTATATGGTTGCGAGGCGTGGGCTATAGATAGAGTTGTGCAGAGGAGGGTGGATGTGCTGAAAATGAAATACTTGAGGACACTATGCGGTGTAAGGTGGTTTGATCGAATAAGTAATGAAAGGGGTAAGAGAGATGTGTGGTAATAAAAAGAGTGTGGTTGAGAGAGCAGAAGAGGGATTTTTGAAATGGTTTGGTCACATGGAGAGAATGAGTGAGGAAAGATTGACCAAGGGGATATATGTGTCAGAGGTGGAGGGAACGAGGAGAAATGGGAGACCAAATTAGAGGTGGAAAGATGGAGTGAAAAAGATTTTGAGCGATCGGGGCCTGAACATGCAGGAGAGGGAAAGGCGTGCAAGGAATAGAGTGAATTGGAAAGATGTGGTATACCGGGGTCGACGTGCTGTCAATGAATTGAACTAGAGCATGTGAAGCGTCTGGGGTAAACCATGGAAAGTTCTGTGTGGCTTGGATGTGGAAAGGGAGCTGTGGTTTCGGTGCATTATACATGACAGCTAGGGACTGAGTGTGAACGAATGTGGCCTTTGTTGTCTTTTCCTAGCCCTACCTTGCGCACATTTGGGTGGATGGGGTTGTTATTTTATGTGGCGGGGTGGCAACGGGAATGAATAAGGGCAGACAGTATGAATTATGTACATATGTATATATGTATATGTTTGTGTATGTATATATATGCATACGTTGAGATGTATAGGTATGTATATGTGCGTGTGTGGACGTGTATGTATATACATGTGTATGTGGGTGGGATGGCCATCTTTTCGTCTGTTTCCTTGAGCTACCTCGCTAACGCGGGAGACAGTGACAAAGTATGATAATATATATATATATATATATATATATATATATATTTATATATCACACGGTTTAGCTGTCCATATATCTACCACCAACGCTGTTCAGTGTCAGTTTAGCCATACAACTGGTCTATCTTCTCACAATAAAAGTGGAAAAGTTTGTTTCTTAGCCACTTCGCTTAGTGATCGAAGAGACATTCTCGGCCACCCTTTTCGTGTTAGTTCCATTATACTGTTCGTCACATTCTGTTAATCTCAAGACTGAGGTACTCTGTGACACTGTGTTTTTATCCATTCTCGCAAGTCTTGTATTCTTATTACTGGTTAGGAGATTTAGTCATTCTTTTCTTCAATGAAATTCAGTTCTTTCTCCTCACGATATAATCTAAGCATTGCCACAAAAGTGGAGAGGCAGGAAGAAAATCCTGGTGATCTCTCGTTTTCTGATCGTCTCTGTGTGTTTTGGGCCTTAATACCCCAGTTTCCCTTGTGTTGCAGAGACCTACAAGAGTTCCACTTTCGTTTCTAGCAAAGTTGACTCGCTTTATGTATCTTTCTTTACTCGGAACATCACAGTACAACTTCGACATCTCAGGACTTATCTGAGTTTTATTTACCGGGAATTTTCACCAACAAGACTTTAAGGGCTTGAGCAACTTTCACTAAAAGACGAAATCCTTCCGGGTTTGTATGATCGTACACATACTAGAGCCTAGGATGGACTACTACTATGCTCTCCTGGCCTCTTGGCTGTTGGTTCAAGAACCTAAGCCGTTTATTTCCGTCTAACTGGAGAAGTTGTTCTCTGTCTCCTCTGGCCGTTCTCCAAGGAGAGCTGATGGCTTAACCCTAGTAAGGTGTGGGTCCCGCCACACACACCGCTGCCATACTCCGGGACTGTCAGCGAGCGAGGTTCGTCCGCACCTTAAGCTCTTTCAAGAGGAGTGTTGTTGTGTCTTCCTCCACGCGTGAATCCTGACTCATGATACTGCTGCACGTTCCCTAGTATTACCAGTCACCAGACACAGCATCGTCTCTTGACTACCAGGGTTGCTTTCTATCAGTGAGAAAGGAAGACCTTGATCAGTCATAGTGCAGTGGAATTCCTGAGACGAAAGATGATGGGACAGTCCATCCCATCTGGGTTACTCGAGTCTGGTGAATTATGTATATCTCTTCCTCCGCTGTATGTATAGTATCATCATTATGATCATCGTCGTTGCACCTGCGTTTTTTATCGGATGTGAGGGCTCACCATCCCTAATTTATCTATCAGTTGATTTATCCTTTCGCCATTCTTTAGTTTCCTGCGAAGATTCATGGATTCGTATCTTCGGTTTCCCCCTCTGCTCTGACGTCCTTTACAACATTGTATCACATATCCTTAAGCACCTTACCACCACCTGCCACTCTCACCTTGCACCACTTTGGTGTATTTCATCTCTTAGATTATACCGTTATGTGTACTAGCTGACCACAGCAGCAGTGGGTTAATCATCTTCGTCTAGCCCTGTCTGTCTGTTTGTCTGTGAGAATGTTCATAAATCCTTGACGTCTGTGAGGCTGGATATCGCATTCTCTCTCTCTCTCTCTCTCTCTCTCTCTCTCTCTCTCTCTCTCTCTCTCTCTCTCTCTCTCTCTCTCTCTCTCTCTCTCTCTCTCTTTCTCTCTCTCTCTCTCTCTCTCCACCGTATCTTCTCTGGTTGACACCACAATTTCCTCCCGCTTCCCTTCCCTGCTCCAGAGCGAACGGAACACAGTAACAGGGAGTATTGGCGTTGCTGATCTGATGAGGTAGGGCGTGAGGGCGATGGTGTCAGCTGTCACTGTAAACCTCCTAACTCATGAATTATGAATATCATTTTCTGAGTCTTTTTTTTTTCTACTTAGGTGGAAATTCGTATATTTAATTCCGGGACTGTGTGAGTTATAGGAGTTTCAGGCCGAAAATTTAGTAGGTAATATATTAAATTTTTTCTCATGAAAATAAGAGTAACTGTGTACCAACGCTTGATATTTTCTGCAACTTCTGAAATAGTTCAACAAACACACTGAGCTTTTAAAGACATTTTTCGCACGTGTGCACGACCCACATAAATACCGCGAGAATATGATGATTTGGGAACATAAAGGCAAAATCTTTATATATATATATATATATATATATATATATATATATATATATATATATATATATATATATATATATATATATATATTTATTATACTTTGTCGCTGTCTCCCGCGTTTGCGAGGTAGCGCAAGGAAACAGACGAAAGAAATGGCCCAACCCCCCCCATACACATCCGTATACACACGTCCACACACGCAAATATACATACCTACACAGCTTTCCATGGTTTACCCCAGACGCTTCACATGCCTTGATTCAATCCACTGACAGCGCGTCAACCCCGGTATACCACATCGCTCCAATTCACTCTATTCCTTGCCCTCCTTTCACCCTCCTGCATGTTCAGGCCCCGATCACACAAAATCTTTTTCACTCCATCTTTCCACCTCCAATTTGGTCTCCCTCTTCTCCTCGTTCCCTCCACCTCCGACACATATATCCTCTTGGTCAATCTTTCCTCACTCATTCTCTCCATGTGCCCAAACCACTTCAAAACACCCTCTCCTGCTCTCTCAGCCACGCTCTTTTTATTTCCACACATCTCTCTTACCCTTACGTTACTCACTCGATCAAACCACCTCACACCACACATGTCCTCAAACATCTCATTTCCAGCACATCCATCCTCCTGCGCACAACTCTATCCATAGCCCACGCCTCGCAACCATACAACATTGTTGGAACCACTATTCCTTCAAACATACCCATTTTTGCTTTCCGAGATAATGTTCTCGACTTCCACACATTCTTCAAGGCCCCCAGAATTTTCGCCCCCTCCCCCACCCTATGTTGGAAAGGATCATAATTTTGCGCGTGATCAAGATATTCCTATGAGTCCACGGGGAAAATGAAACACGATGAGTTCCCAAGTGCACTTTCGTGTAATAATCACATCATCAGGGGAGACACAAGAGAGAAATATAAGTCAGTTGAGCAACATGGGAAATAAAGTGAAATTATTATTAAAAGGGAGAACTAAAAGACTCTTGGTGTCAATGGGAGGTTTGGGCTCAGCTCTATAAATTGATTTCTTTGCTAACTTAAGGGATTTATCAATGAAAGATCTAGGGTACTTTAACTTAAATCCAATAGAATATATCTTCTCAAACTCATCATCAATAAACTCTGGACTGCAAATGCGTAATGCCCTAAGAAACATAGATTGAAATGTTGCTTAAATCATTGAATGTAAATGTTGCCTTTAGCAACAATAATACTATAAAGAATATCTTGATCAGGAATTCACCAGAAAATTCTCTTGGATGCATCTATAAAGTGCCTTGTGGAAATTGTGATAAATTTTATGTTGGTCAGACTGGTAAGGATCTTTCTCTTAGACTTAAGCAACATAAATATAGTATAAGAACGGGACAAGAATCAAATGCCTTGTTTAATCACGTTAAAAACTATGATCATTGTATGGACTGGAGTAAAGCCATCTCAGTTATTAACTCTATTACCAAGAGAAATGTCATTGAATCTTCTATTATTAAATACACGGATGATTATAATCTTGATATTAGTGATAGTCTATACAAATTAGGTAACTTTATTGTAGATAAAATTTGTAAAATGATAAGTTTATGAACGCTCGTTGTATGTTTTGGACAATCACATGTTTACCAAATGGCGTCCAAGCTTCGTCTCTTCGATGTATATCAACTGACTGTTATATTTCACTCATGTGTCTCCCCTGATGATGCGATTATTACACGAAAGCACTTGGGAACTTATCGTGTTTCATTTCCGGCGTGGACTCATAGGAATATATATATATATATATATATATATATATATATATATATATATATATATATATATATATATATATATATATATTATCCCTAGGGATAGGGGATTAAGAATACTTCTCACGTATTCCCTGCGTGTCGTAGAAGGCGACTAAAAGGGGAGGGAGCGGGGGGCTGGAAATCCTCCCATCTCGTTTTTTTTTTTTTTTTTTTTTTTTTTTTTTTTTTTTTTTCCAAAAGAAGGAACAGAGGGGGCCAGGTGAGGATATTCCAAACAAGGCCCAGTCCTCTGTTCTTAACGCTACCTCACTAACGCGGGAAATGGCGAATGGTTTAAAGGAAAAAGGATATATATATATATATATATATATATATATATATATATATATATATATATATATATATATATATAAATATATTTTTTTTTTTATTATTCTTTGTCGCCGTCTCCCGCGTTTGCGAGGTAGCGCAAGGAAACAGACGAAAGAAATGGCCCAACCCACCCCCATACACATGTATATACATACGTCCACACACGCAAATATACATACCTACACAGCTTTCCATGGTTTACCCCAGACGCTTCACATGCCTTGATTCAATCCACTGACAGCACGTCAACCTCGGTATACCACATCGCTCCAATTCACTCTATTCCTTGCCCTCCTTTCACCCTCCTGCATGTTCAGGCCCCGATCACACAAAATCTTTTTCACTCCATCTTTCCACCTCCAATTTGGTCTCCCTCTTCTCCTCGTTCCCTCCACCTCCGACACATATATCCTCTTGGTCAATCTTTCCTCACTCATTCTCTCCATGTGCCCAAACCACTTCAAAACACCCTCTTCTGCTCTCTCAACCACGCTCTTTTTATTTCCACACATCTCTCTTACCCTTACGTTACTCACTCGATCAAACCACCTCACACCACACATTGTCCTCAAACATCTCATTTCCAGCACATCCATCCTCCTGCGCACAACTCTATCCATAGCCCACGCCTCGCAACCATACAACATTGTTGGAACCACTATTCCTTCAAACATACCCATTTTTGCTTTCCGAGATAATGTTCTCGACTTCCACACATTCTTCAAGGCCCCCAGAATTTTCGCCCCCTCCCCCACCCTATGATCCACTTCCGCTTCCATGGTTCCATCCGCTGCCAGATCCACTCCCAGATATCTAAAACACTTCACTTCCTCCAGTTTTTCTCCATTCAAACTCACCTCCCAATTGACTTGACCCTCAACCCTACTGTACCTAATAACCTTGCTCTTATTCACATTTACTCTTAACTTTCTTCTTCCACACACTTTACCAAACTCAGTCACCAGCTTCTGCAGTTTCTCACATGAATCAGCCACCAGCGCTGTATCATCAGCGAACAACAACTGACTCACTTCCCAAGCTCTCTCATCCCCAACAGACTTCATACTTGCCCCTCTTTCCAAAACTCTTGCATTTACCTCCCTAACAACCCCATCCATAAACAAATTAAACAACCATGGAGACATCACACACCCCTGCCGCAAACCTACATTCACTGAGAACCAATCACTTTCCTCTCTTCCTACACATACACATGCCTTACATCCTCGATAAAAACTTTTCACCGCTTCTAACAACTTGCCTCCCACACCATATATTCTTAATACCTTCCACAGAGCATCTCTATCAACTCTATCATATGCCTTCTCCAGATCCATAAATGCTACATACAAATCCATTTGCTTTTCTAAGTATTTCTCACATACATTCTTCAAAGCAAACACCTGATCCACACATCCTCTACCACTTCTGAAACCACACTGCTCTTCCCCAATATATATATATATATATATATATATATATATATATATATATATATATATATATATATATATATATATATATTTTCTATTTCATACTTTGTCGTTGTCTCCCGCGTTAGCGAGGTAGCGCAAGGAAACAGACGAAAGAATGGCCCAACCCACCTTCATACACATGTATATATATACTCGTCCAAACACGCACATATACATACTTTACATCTCAACATATATATATATATATATATGCACATGTACATAATTCATACTGTCTGCCCTTATTCATTTCCGTCGCCACCCCGCCACACATGAAATGAAAACCCCCTCCCCCCGCATGTGCGCAAGGTAGCGCTAGGAAAAGACAACAAAGGCCACATTCGTTCACACTCAGTCTCTAGCTGACATATATAATGCACCGAAACCACAGCTCCCTTTCCACATGCAGGCCCCACAAAATTTTCCATAGTTTACCCCAGACGCTTCACATGCCCCAACCCATTGGCAGCACTTCGACTCCGGTATACCACATCGTTCCAAATCACTCTATTCCTTGCACGCCTTTCACCCTCCTGCATGTTCAGGCCCCGATCACTCAAAATCTTTTTCACTCCATCTTTCCACCTCCAATTTGGTCTCCCACTTCTCGTTCCCTCCACCTCTGACACATATATCTTCTTTGTCAATCTTTCCTAACTCATTATCCCCATGTGACCAAACTATTTCAAAACACCCCCTTCTGCTCTCTCAACCACACTTTTCATTAACACACATCTCTTTTACCTTTTCATTACTTACTCGATCAAACCACCTCACCTCCCTAGCAACCCTATCCATGAACAAATTAAACAACCATGGAGACATCTCGCACCCCTGCCGGAAACCGACATTCACTGGGTACCAATCACTTTCCTCTCTTTCTACTCGTACACATGCCTTACATCATCAATAAAAACTTTTCACTGCTTCCAGCAACTTGCCTCCCACACCATATACTCTTAATACCTTCCACAGAGCATCTCTATCACTGTATCATATGCCTTCTCCAGATACATAAATGCAAACATCCTCCACCACCTCTGAAGCCACACTGCTCTTCCCTAATCTGATGTTCTGTACATGCCTTTACCCTCTCAGTCAATGTTCTCCCATATAATTTCTCAGGAATACTCAAGAAACTTATACCTCTGTAATTTGAACGCTCACCTTTATCCCCTATGTCTTTATAATATGGCACTATGCATGCGTTTCGCCAATCCTCAGGCACTTCACCTTAAGCCATACATACGTTGAATATCCTCACCAACCAGTCATCAACATATTCACCCCTTTTTTAGTAAATTCCAATGCAATACCACCCAAACCCGCCGCCTTGCCGGCTTTCATCTTCTGCAACGCTTTCACTACCTCTTCTCTGTTTACCAAATCATTCTTCCTGACCCTCTCACCTCGCACACCACCTCGACCAAAACACCCTCTATCTGCCACTCAGTCATCTAACACATTCAATAAACCTTCAAAATACTCACTCCATCTGATTCTCACATCACCACTACTTGTTATTACCTCCCCATTAGCCCCCTTCACCGATGTTTCCATTTCTTCTCTTGTCTTACGCACTTTGTTTACCTCCTTCCAAAACATCTTTTTATTCCCCCCAAATTTAATGATACTCTCTTACTCCAACTCTCATTTGCCCCCTTTTTCACCTCTTGCACCCTTCTCTTAACCTCCTGCCTCTTTCTATTATACATATCCCAGTCATTTCCACTATTTCCTGCAAAACTCGTCCAAATGCCTCTCTCTTCTCTTTCACTAATAATGTTACTTATTCATCCCACCACTCACTACCCTTTCTAATCTGTCCACCTCCCACGCTTCTCATGCCACAAGCATCTTTTGCGCAAGCCATCACTGCTTCCCTAAATACATCCCATTCCTCCCCCACTCCCTTTACGATCTTTACTCTCACCCTTTTCCATTCTGCACTCAGGCTCTCCTGGTACTTCCTCACACAAGTCTCCTTCCCAAGCTCACTTACTCTCACCACTCTCTTCACCCCAACATTCTCTCCTCTTTCCTGAAAACCTCTGCAAATGTTCACATTTCGCCTCCACAAGATAATGATCAGACATCCCTCCAGTTGCACCTCTTAGCACATTAATATCATAAAGTCTCTCTTTCGCGCATTTATCAATTAAAACGTAATCCAATAACGCCCTCTGGCCATCTGTCCTGCTTACATACGTATACTTATGCATATCTCTATTTTTAAACCATTTATTCCCAATAACCAGTCCTTTTTCAGTACACAAATCTACAAACTCTTCGCCATTTCCATATACAACACTGAACACCCCATATACACCAATTATTCCCTTAACTGCCACATTACTCACCTTTGCATTCAAATCACTATAAGCCGGTCTCGTGCATCAAAACCACTAACACACTCACTCAGCTGCTCCCAAAACACTTGCCTCTCAGGATCTTTCTTCTCATGCCCAGATGCATAGGCCCCCAATAATCACCCAACTCTCTCCATCCACTTTCAGTTTTTTCCATATCAATTTCTTGGGAAATTGTATGGGAGGGTATTGATTGAGAGGGTGAACGCATGTACAGAGCATCAGACTGGGGAAGAGCAGTGTGGTTTCAGAAGTGGTAGAGGGTGTGTGGAACAGGTGTTTGCTTTGAAGAATGTATGTGAGAAATACTTAGAAAAGCAAATGGATTTGTATGTAGCATTTATGGATCTGGAGAAGGCATCTGATAGAGTGGATAGAGATCCTTTGTGGAAGGTATTAAGAGTATATGGTTTGGGAGGCTAGTTGCTGCAAGCAGTGAAAAGTTTTTATCGAGGATGTAAGTCATGTGTACGACTAGGAAGAGAGGAAAGTGATTGGTTCCCAGTGAATGTCGGTTTGCGGCAGGGGTGTGTGATGTCTCCATGGTTGTTTTTGTTTATGCATGGGGTTGTTAGGGAGGTGACTGCAAGAGTTTTGGAAAGAGGGGCATGAAATAACAACCCCCTCCCCCTCATGTGTGCGAGGTAGTGCTAGGAAAAGACAACAAAGGACACATTCGTTCACACTCAGTCTCTAGCTGTCATATATATATATATATATATATATATATATATATATATATATATATATATATATATATATATATATATATATATAGTGATCGTTATCACAGAACGTAAGCAGGCATAATTATATTATCTACTACGACACAAGACTCAAATGCTTCACTTCTGTTTATGCTTTTGCTTGGCTTGTTTTGGCTCGTAAATAGCAACAGTTTCTCGGGTCCAACATGTAATCTCTAACGTTCATTATGTCGTTTTTCGAGATCATAAGTTGCGTATAAAAAGTTTTGTACTTACCACGGATTCTCCTCCCCAGTACCACTTTTGTTCCCTTGATGAATTAATAAAAAAGCTTTCGGGTATCATCGAAATTTCGACGGTGATAAAAAAGGCTTTTGTGAACAAATTTCAATTTAGAAGTTACTCTGTCCATTATACTCCCAAGTCTGCCTAATGAGGCTGCTGAAAGGGGGATATTTTTTTTTCTTTCCTCCTTTATGTTTTTACTTTTAACTTTTGGAATTTTTGGGACGTACTTTTAATTTTCAGTGTAATGTTTTCCTAGAAAATCTCCACGTTTGGATGATGGGGCAGAATGGTTAGATATTATCAACTTGTGCGCTCTGAGGGGTTGTTAGTTATTTTACTAATAGCCAGTCCTTTTAAGTTATTTTACTAATAGCCAGTCTTTTCATTTAGAGTGGTACAATTATCCCATTACCATTGCTGTTGTTGGTGATCTCTGTACGAGTGATGGATAGGCTTTCACTAGACTCATTGACAAGGAATGATTGTTAAGTTCTCCCCAGTAATGTGATCTCCCAGCCTCACTGGTAGCACGGGTTGTATAGCCTCTTGAGAGGCCAGGCAACAGTGAGTGGTTTGTCGGCTTCTCTACCCTCCAGTCGGCAGTGAGGGTTGTGTAGGTTCTCCACGGCCTAGTATGTATAGTGAGTGATGGTCTCCGCTGAGTTCCGTCGGTCATGCGTTGTACTTACCATCTCCAGTGTGTCCAGGACGTAGGTAATTTGTGTCTCCTCTCCACATCCCTAGTGCTAACGATGATATTGATAAGGATGTTGATGATTATAGAAATAATGATAATATTATTGTTGATAATGATAGTGATATTAATGATAATGATGATAATGATTATGATAAGTGATAATGATTGATGATATTAATAGTTATAACAATAATGAAAAGTTTCTGTCGAGGATGTAAGGCGTGTGTACGAGTAGGAAGAGAGGAAAGTGATTGGTTCTCAGTGAATGTCGGTTTGCAGCAGGGGTGCGTGATGTCTCCATGGTTGTTTAATTTGTTTATAGATGGAGTTGTTAGGGAGGTGAATGCAAGAGTTTTGGAGAGAGGGGCAAGTATGCAGTCTGTTGTGGATGAGAGGGCTTGGGTAGTGAGTCAGTTGTTCGCTGATGATACAGCGCTGGTGGCAGATTCGGGTGAGAAACTGCAGAAGCTGGTGAGTGAGTTTGTTAAAGTGTGTGAAAGAAAAAAACTGAAAATGAAATGTGAATAAGAGCAAGGTTATTAGGTACAGTAGGGCTGAGGGACAAGTCATTTGGGAGGTATGTTTGAATGAAGAAAAACTGGAGGAAATGAAGGGTTTTAGATATCTGGGAGTGGATTTGGCAGCGGATGGAACCATGGAAGCGGAAGTGAGTCACAGGATGGTGGAGGGGGCGAAAGTTTTGGGAGCGTTAAAAAATGTGTGGAAGGCGAGAACATTATCTCGGAGAGCAAAAATGGGTATGTTTGAAGGAATAGTGGTTCCAACAATTCTATATGGTTGCGAGGCGTAGGCTATAGATAGGGTTGTACGGAGGAGGGTGGATGCGTTGGAAATGAGATGTTTGAGGACAACATGTGGTGTGAGATGGTTTGATCGAGTAAGTAATGAAAGTAAGAGAGATGTTTGGTAATAAAAAGAGAGTGGTTGAGAGAGCAGAAGAGAGTATCTTGAAATGGTTTGGTCATATGGAGAGAATGAGTGAGGAAAGATTGACAAAGAGGATATATGTGTCAGAGTTGGAGGGAACGAGAAGTAGGAGACCAAATTGGAGGTGGAAGGATGGAGCGAAAAAGATCTTGAGCGATCGGGGCCTGAACATGCAGGAGGGTGAAAGGCGTGCAAGGAATAGAGTGAATTGGAACGATGTGTTATACCTAGGTCGACGTGCTCTCAGTGGATTGAACCAGGCATGTGAAGCCTCTGGAGTAAACCGTTGAAAGTTTTGTGGGGCCTGAATGTGGAAAGGGAGCTGTGGTTTTGGTGGATTATACATGACAGCTAGAGACTGAGTGTGAACGAATGTGGTCTTTGTAGTCTTTTCCCAGCGTTACCTTGCGCGCGTGTGGATGGAGGAGGTTGTCATTTCATGTGTGGCGGAGTGGCGACGAGAATGAATAAAGGCAGCAATTATGAATTGTGTACATATATATATATATATATATATATATATATATATATATATATCCTTAAATATAGTTATCATAGTCATTATCATGATCCTCGGACGTACCAGTCTACTACCTGAACCAAACGTCTGCAGGTGGATGATAATATCTTGCAGCAAACTGAACCATAACCAGGTGATTACATGTTGATGATATTATCGATGACCCGAGGCCAAGTTCCTGTGTAACTCATCCCTAACTCTGGAGTATATGTTGTAAACGACATCCTGGGTATGATGCCAGAGGTGACTGAAGATGCAGATGATTATGCCATAGAATCCACGTGCAAATGCATGTCACACTTGAATTCATGTTGTCTTGGAGACGTGGATGGCGAGTCTCTCATTCTTCCCCCAAGGAACCATGACATTCTCCTCACCAGGGAACCTCACCACTCGTCCTGTCATGCCACAACGTCACTCCCTCGACCACGCAACCACGCCACTCTCCGTACCTACCACAAGACCACGCGACGCAGTGCGAAAATTATCTTACGTTTTACTGGCCATGTGAAAGACATAGCGAGATGCGTCCTTACGAGATGTTGCATATCTCGTAGACGCTTGAAGGGAAGCATAACTCTCTGTACCTTTCACATTTCTCTTTTTTTTTTTTTTTTTTGCAAAGGAACACACACGCGTAGTGTGGCGTTCTCGTCTTCAACCCCATCTAAATTCAAATTAGACACGAGAGAGAGAGAGAGAGAGAGAGAATGAGAGAGAGAGAGAGAGAGAGAGAGAGAGAGAGAGAGAGAGAGAGAGAGAGAGAGAGAGAGAGAGAGAGATGGTTGCATTGTTGCGGGTAAAATGAAGCAAGTAATCCACCATTCAACTTCCAATACCCTGCAAAATCGCAGGGATATGGCAAGTTTGTCCGTATTTTACATAATGTTCGAACCGAGTATCCCTCTCCTCGCCTCACTCTGGACCCAGATATCCTCGCTAGCTTATTCCACAAAAGCAGTAATCGCAACAGACTACCAATTGCAAGAACCATTGATTCGCACCGAGCAAGATTTACGCTTTTTCCAGCCCACTGTGGTCAAGACTGTGGAATTTAGTTTTGCAGAGGAGCAAAGAAAACAATTATAATTCTTATATAAAGATAAAAGTATTTAATTTTTTGTTCTTGTTGCTAACGATCTCTTACCTTCAACATATAACCCCACTTCAGTCATATGTTGACGACCCAACTCATCCTCTCCCTCTACTTCCTTCAGTCCAATCGATATTTTCTCTCTCGCTCTACCTTCTCGTCAAGCCACGTCAAGCTGTTTAGGTTATCTCAGATTGAAATTGAATTCCCCAGTGGGTCCCCAGACGTAGCCTAGAAAAATATTCATATTTCTCATCACAGAACCTGACAGGTTGGCTAGGGGAAGTTTAGAGGAAGACAGCTATGAGAAATATCAATTTTATCATTTGACGGCAAAAATTAGGGGGAAGTGCTAGAACAGCTTATGCATCATCAGCAAACATGAGAAGGATATTACTCTGCATCACTGGTAATGTTCTTGAATATTGGGACTCGGCCTTAGACTTCCCCAAAGGTTTAGGATAGGGGTACCTGTGGTACACGTACCACTGGTAGCACACGTACCTTTGGTAGTACACGTACCACTGGTAGTACACATACCACTGGTAGCACACGTACCACTGGTAGCACACGTACCACTGGTAGTACACGTACCACTAGTAGCACACGTACCACTTGTAGCACACGTACCACTGGTAGTACACGTACCACTGGTAGCATACGTACCACTGGTAGTACACGTACCACTGGTAGCACACGTACCACTGGTAGTACACGTACTACTGGTAGCACACGTACTACTGGTAGTACACGTACCACTGGTAGCACACGTACCACTGGTAGTACACATACCACTGGTAGCACACGTACCACTGGTAGTACACGTACCACTGGTAGCACACGTACCACTGGTGATACAGTTGGGTTTTGTCAGGGGTAAGCCGTAAGTAGAACCAATTATCCACTTCTCAGGTGATGGAACCAGCAAAAGATTTTCTCTGATCAATGATCTGTTGTGAGCCGTGCACCAAGAGAGGACGAACGTGTTCTTAAGTTGTAGAATGTAGATCCTCTTTTAATCTGGGCCACATCCTGCGTTGGGAACCCTTGGTTTTAAGCCCCTGATGTATTGCTCGTAGACAATGCTCTACAGATGTTTACTGTCTGATGTAGAGGGGGTTCCTGTACTCATCAGTGCCTCTAGTTCACATATGTAAGATACCTACAATCTTTCGTATTTTTCTCAGAAAAATACATTTCCTTTAAAGCCTCGTCTGTATGGAGTATTTTCCCTGCTGATTACAAATCTGCGGTTAACATACCGCTTGGTCGTCTTTATGACCTTTAATGAAACTGTTTAATGAAGATATTCTTAAAGTATTATCTGGTCGTTTGCCTTGTATTTACTGGGTATCTATCGGTAACTGTGAGCATTATGATATATTTTTCATGATTGTTTCACGTATAGAAGTGCTTTAGTATGCTAAGTTTCAGTTTTGAAATAAAAAGTTTTTTGGAGCTGACAAATACCTTCTGCCATGGCTTTCTAAGTCTGTGTGGACTCAAATCCTTCCCAGGTGTCCTCTCCCAGTCATACCGCTGTGTCTTAATTTGTTGAGGCAGCTGCACTAGCAGCGGGAAGACTACTGCAGGAGACAACGAAACCATCAGACTGTCCTGGCTTCACTGTTGATGGTTTCTCGGTTACGCATTTCCTGTAAGTGCGTCGCTGTATCGCGAGGCTCAACCTGATGCGTAGGTAGAGAGGCCTTCTTAGCTCCATTTACTACTTTATACGCCCTCAACCATTCAAAGAAAATAATTGTCTAGGGCGATTGTCATGGCTACAGCCCTATATGTTTCATGTATTTCCTTTGCATCTCTATGGTCATCCATGCTTGAAACAAACTGAATGATGGTTATTACTCTCCTGTAGTCACTGAAATAAACGAACTGTTTCCTTTAACATTTCGATGAGTCGTAATGGTGTACCATCTGAATGCCGTCTGCTTTGCCATTTTTCCATTGTTCGTTGAAATTGACTAGATTTTCTGCGTCTTGAATAGCAGTGTTGTTCCTCACCTCTGCTGCTCAGTAAGGTGAGGTTTTTGAGTTCATCACTGGCTGTACCTTTGTGAACCATAGTAGTAGCCAATGAACATCTCCTGCATCCACGTAAGTTTGAATATTGTTAACGCTCTGCACACGGTTCTCGTAGTAATGGAAAGGTTATGGTCAGGTTTCTGTGATCAAGATGCCATAGTATCGATAAGACCAAGTGTTTGTTTGTGGTCCCCAGGGCTGTTTGATGCTATATCCTCAGAGTAAAGACTCGCTAATTTCTCTGTGAAAGGATCGAATCAAGTAATGACTTCTCGACAATGACCAAGTCACAGTGTCTTATGTCTTGTCCAAGGAATGCCACATGCACGAGCACGAGAGCTTGGAAAAGTACAGTTAATAAAACACGCAGGCAAGTTGATAATGATACACATGGAATGGATCCTTGTTTATCATGTAAAAAGTGATCGAAAATCCTTACTTTAACAAATACCTTTCACATGTATTAGCAGTGAACTGGACTATGGTAATGAAGTGGATTGTAGCACTGAACTGGACTGCAGCAATGAATTGAACTACAACAGTGAACTGAACTATAGCAATGAATTGAACTATAGCAGTGAACTGGACTTTAGCAGTAAAATGGAGTATACTAGTGAAGTGGATTATAGAAATAAACTGGATTATAGCAATGAACTGGACTGAAGCAGTAAATTGGACTGTAGCAATGAACTGGAATATTGCATATATTCACAAGATTAACAAGAGAAAAATGGTTCTGATCCTTAGTGTGATCAAGTAGCAACAGCAACACATCCTGATATATTCTCTTATCATTTGTGAGAGTGATCCATCTCAGACGTGAGTGAGCTGGAGTTGATCACGTGATGTAACAGAGTAAACATCACTTCAACTACTAGCAAACGTGACGCAAGCGTTTGTCACGTTCCAGTGGTCAGAACCAGGGCGTAGAAAGTTTAACGTTACGGCTCCCGACAACACGTCACGCTTCTGTGAGGGGTAAGGGTGGTGTTGAGCTGAGGCAGACTGGGTGAACACAAGGGCGCGAAAGACTACCGAAGTCTGGATGGTTCCTCGACAAGTCTTGTGGCATGATGAAGGTTAGACTGTGTGGCTTTGGGGCTGAGTGAGTCGTGGTGTGGTGTTGTTGGTGGGATTTATACGCAGAGCTCGTAGGTCAAACCCTCCCTGTGCTTTTAGCCACACCAGAGTACGGACGGCCACGAACACAATTACCAAAGAGGGAGGAGGAAACTCCTACACCACCGCAATGCTACTTCGTGGCAACTTGTTCAGTTTACCCACACCTGTTAAATATATTGTAAGACCGTTCCGGGCGCTGCTGCAACACTCACTCATCAACAAAGCAGCACATCAGTGGGCCACTTCTCCAGGTGGCTACTTGATGCATCTCACCATCTGCTTACTTATTTGTACTGGAGACATCCAAACCGAGAAGTCCCAGCTTCTCCATTTCAGGCATCCATTAGTGTTCTTCTTCACCTTTGCAACGTCTTCCTCTCACATATACCTGTTCCATACTTTCCTGGCCTCGGATCCTATTTTACCAATACCCTCATTTATCATACTATTATCCACAGTCATTTGTTTATTGGACTCTCTCTATCTCCTTGACTTCCTCAGAAAATCTCCGGTTTTTTTATACTTATCTTCAGGAACTGATTACCTCTTTCCAGTGTTGCTCAAAGCTTTCCATTAGATTTTCAAGATCCTCGTTTCTTCCTTCTGTCGGGATTGGTGAAGAAAAAGTCTCGCCCAAAACAGAATCCGAACGTTCCACAAAAAAAGTCTTCCAGTCAGTGAGCAAGATCAGGGGAATAACACAAGTGGAAACGTTTGTTTTTTGATGGACACCAAATACTGAAAGACACAATACTTTAAGAAAGCCACGTGAATCTCTTAAGCGACCTAGATGGAGCTGGCCGCTGTACTGAGGTTTTCTCACCTACATGTTGCTGCCAGCGTGAGCCTTATTTCTATCCTTTTTATTCAAAATCTATCTTTTTTATGTTATCTGAGACGTAACGAGCAGCTAAGGCCCTAATCAAGGCTGGCCATCCCATTAACAATATATATATATATATATATATATATATATATATATATATATATATATATATATATATATATATATATATATTTTATCTCTTGGGATAGGGAAGAAAGAATACTTCCCACGTATTCCCCGCGTGTCGTAGAAGGCGACTAAAGGGGAGGGAGCGGGGGGGCTGAAAATCCTCCCCTCTCATTTTTTATTTAACAAAAGAAGGAACAGAGAAGGGGGCCAAGTGAGGATTTCCCTCAAAGGCTCAGTCCTCTGTTCTTAACGCTAACGCGGGAAATGGCGAATAGTGTATGTATATATATATATATATATATATATATATATATATATATATATATATATATATATATATATATATATATACCCTATCCTCAGCTAGGTACCCATTTTATCGGCCAAAGCCGAGGAGTGGCTGAACAGCTGGGTTGACAGTGGACCGACTGTCACAACCAGGATTCGAACTTATACGCTCGACCCGGGACGGCCCGTGAATACATCTCAGTCAGGAACGCTAACCAATATCATGGTCGACGACATTTCCCGAACTGCAGAGTTTGCCAGCCACAGTGTAATGACTCCCCAACCCCCTCACTTCCCTCCACTTAGTCAGCCCTGGAAAACGCAGACTGATTGCGTGCTGTTGTTTAAATGATTATAATCATAGTAATGACAGCAGGAAGTCTGGACACCATGTTTTACAAAATGAATTTATTCCGACAATCAACTGCTGTTATTTTTTTGTTTTTTGGTTTTTTTTTTAGATCCCATATCAGACTGTGATCCAGGAACAGGGGGAAAAAAAGTTTTCATTAGGTTTAATGAGTACGTGTGGTGGGGTACAGCTGTTTTGTGTGGAAAACGTAAACAGAAATATGAGTTACCATAGATGGAGACTTATGGAGCTCATCCTCTTGCTTACATTTCACAGAACAATTTGAAGTAGCGCAGCACGCGCTGCTCATTAATCCTAATGGAAAACTTACGTGATCAAATGAGGGAGATGGAGCGATGGTGCCACTTGTGTGTCTGTCTGTTTGGGTTATATTGATCATCCAATTGATGCCGTTATCAAATCAGATAATCCTCTCTCTCTCTCTCTCTCTCTCTCTCTCTCTCTCTCTCTCTCTCTCTCTCTCTCTCTCTCTCTCTCTCTCTCTCTTTCTCTGATGGGTAGTAGGTGTTAGGCAGCCACCAGCTAGAGTGATGTATTACAGATGCTAACTGCCTGGGTAATATAGAGAGTCAACCCGCCTGTGCTTTGAGCCAGTACTTCAGTGGCTGTTGAGTTTCACTTGTCTGACGTGGGGTAGCTGTGTCTTCTTCCTGCCTGAGTGGTGGGCTGGTGGCTTTCATTTCGCAAACAGACACGTGTGTCTCCATCCCGCACGTGACACTTGACAACAAGTGATTCACACGCCTCGTTCAGCGAGAGCATCGTCCCCTTCTAGCTTCTTATACTTATTTCAGCGTTAACGAATACCTTATTTCATCCACTATAGTCCCCTCATGCTATTACTTTCCAGAAATCCTCATGTTCGTTTTCTTCTTCTTGATCCTCTTGTAAGTTTCCAGATCGATGACACGTTCATAATTAGCAGCCTCATTATCTTAAGATAATATTCACGTTCAGGTTCATCTCAAGAAAATAGTTAATTTCATCAAATATATTGATTCTCTGTCGATATCAATATCACATTACACAAGATCTCTCATTTCTGCCGATCATTGGATATTGTGAGTAAAATTTCGAGTAATCAGAAGCTCACGGAAATGCTGAAGGGAACTGATTATATGGGCGGTGACGATCCTTCCTGGATCAAGGTTATGACCACTTGATATAGAAGCTACAGTTCCAGAGGTGAGGTGTCTCTCTCTCCGTCGATCTGATCATGTGATATATTTTTCTATATGTTAAGTGAGACGGCACGGTCAGCTGAGGCCCTAACCAAGGCCATCCCATTATCGCTAAATGTATACACCCTAGCCTGAACTAGGTACCCTTTTTATCGACCAACCCCTAGGGGTGGATGAAGAGCTGGGTTGACCGTGGACCGACTGCCTCACCCTATGCGCTCGACCCTGGGGCGGCCCGTGAATGCGTTAT
Organism: Panulirus ornatus; assembly: GCF_036320965.1. Classification (NCBI taxonomy): domain Eukaryota; kingdom Metazoa; phylum Arthropoda; class Malacostraca; order Decapoda; family Palinuridae; genus Panulirus; species Panulirus ornatus. The sequence continues at coordinate 62,923,390 of NC_092224.1, forward strand.
AGTCAGGAACGCTAACCGCTACACCACGGGAGTCCATAAGTTCTCCATCATCTTATACATAAATGTTGTGCTTCAATAATCAACAAGTAACAACACTACTTTTGAGGTGATGAGAAACGTAGTTCCTCAATTTCCCTCAATTCCAGTAGTATATTGTTACTTCATATAACACTCAACATACCTTGGGACCAAGGGTGAAAGTCACTATCCTTATGGTTGAACTCTTCTGGGTGACATAGGAGCCTATGATAACAGCACATGCTACTCAGCTGCCTAACAGGTGAGCTTATGCCCCTATGAGAGGGGCAGATGCGTGTCATCTGCCTGGTGTAAGAGCTGATCCCCCTGTGAGAGGAGCAGAAGCGTGTCAGCTGCCTGGCATTAAGACTGAGCATTATTTTTAAATAACATGGCCGTGTATTTTTCTTGCGGGATCGTGTCGTTTATTGTTCCGTTTAGCTAGTGTCATGTACTGCTCATATGATTGCTGGTGTTATGTGTTGTTCGTATGTGAGCATTCTCCACAAACACAGCATTGTGCCTCGTCCTCTTAACTCAGTGCTATGTATTGCTTTGTTTTGACAGTAGTTTGCGATGCATCCCCATGGCATTGTCACTCATGGGTCCTTTAAAACTGAATGGTTTGTTGACTCCTTCGAGACAGTTTCCTTTATTACTTTTGTAAACATTGTTGTGCATTGATTCATGAAGATAAGTCTCATGTATTTCTCTCTTTAGAAGGTATCATGAAATGTTCCTTTAAAACGCTACAGTGTGTTGGTCCTCTGATTCGATGTTCTTAATTAATCCCTTAAGATTGCGTCAGTATCACTCTTTTTAAGTACAAAGTCATTTAATGCCCCTTTATAGAGTTGCTGAAACGTGTTCCTTTAAAACGGTTATGCATTGTTTCTTAACGGTGGAGTGTAGTGCTCCTTCACTCTTGTGAATTGTTCCTGTCGTGTCGTGGATTGTTCATATACGCCTGTGCTGTTCCTTTCGTTAAATGTCATATGTTGTCCCATCAAGAATGTTATTTATTTTGCCTGTACGATGATAGTGTCGTATATTGCTGCTTTAAGACAGAATTGTATATACTCCTCCTTTAAGACAGCGTTGTGCACTGCCCTTCTACAAGAAACATAATCTGGGCGTGAGGTTACGAGTCATACTGTGTGAGAGGCCTATTTTCGTTTTTTTTTTTTTTTCAAGGTTGCTGGCGTAAAACATTGCTAGTGAATAAAATGCTTCGCCTGATTCTAAAAACATCACTAGTAAGTATTTCCTTGCGGATACTTTTGTCTGCATTTAACATAAATCATATTTTATAGAAATACTCAAGATAATACTATTATTCGTCAGTCTTCAGTGATCAGTCTTCACCGATCAATCTTCAATGATCAATTTTAAGAAGATAATATAAGCTTCTTCACTCAAGGGAGTCAAATCAGCCCTGTATAGCTATAGCTCAAAACTTAGATATACTAATTAGATTTCTTGCGCACGACTTCCCAGTAATCTCAGATATGATAGCTTAATGCTGGAGACGTAGATTCATCTCATATTACGACAGCTCAACTCTCTAAGCAAGGATATTAATGCCATGACTCTGACAGATCTTATAGTATGCGTAGGAAACTTATGATTACGACAGCTTAATTAGGCCCCAATCAAGGCCATCTCATTAAAGATATTAGTTTCAGTAGAATTAAGGAACAAGTTAATTGGGGTGTAGGTTTTAATGGAGAACAACTGGAAGTGAAGTGTTTTAGATATTTAGGAGTGGACTTAGCAGCGGATGGAACCATAGAAGCGGAAGTGAGTCACAGGGTGGGGGAGGGGGCGAAGGATCTGAGGGCGTTGAAGAATGTGTGGAAGGCGAGAACGTTATCTCGGAGTGCAAAAATGGGTATGTTTGAAGGAATAGTGGTTCCAACAATGCTATATGGTCGCGATGCATGGACTATAGATAGGGTTGTGCGGCAGGGAAAGACAAAAAAAAAAGGCCACATTCGTTCACACTCAGTCTCTAGCTGTCATGTGTAATGCACCGAAACCACAACTCCATTTTCACATCCGGGCCCCACAAAGCTTTCCTTGGTTTACCCTTCACGCTTCACATGCCCTTGTTTAATCCATTGACACCACGTCGACCACAGTATACCACATCGTTCCAATTCACCCTGTTCCTTGCACGCCTTTCAAGGCCCCGAACGTTCAAAATCTTTTTCACTCCATCCTTCCACCTCCTATTTGGTCTCCTGCTTCTCCTTCTTCCCTCCACCTCTGACACATATATCCTCTTTGTCAGTCTTTCCTCAATCATTCTCTCCATGTGTACAGACCATTTCATCACACCCTCTTCTGCTCTCTCCACCACACTCTTTTCATTACCACACATCCCTCTTGCCCTTTCATTACTTAATCGATCAAACAACCTCACACCTCATATTGTCCTCAAACATTTCATTTCCAACACATCCACCCTCCTTCGCATAACCTTATCTATACCCCATGCATCGCAACCATAAAACATTGTTGGAAGCACTATTTCTTCAAACATACTCATTTTTGATCTCCGAGATAACGTTTTCGCCCTCCACACATTCTTCAACGCTCCCAGAACCTTCTCCCCCTCCCCCACCTTGTGACTCACTTCCGCTTCCACTGTTCCATCCACTGCTAAGTCCACTCCTAGACATCTAAAACACTTCACTTCCTCCATTTTATCTCCATTCAAACTTACCTCCCAGATAATTTGTTCCTCAGCCCTACAGAACCTAATAGCCCATTTTATCGACCGAATCCTAGGAGTTGATGATCAGCTGGGTTGACTGTAGACTTACTGCCGCAATCAGGATTCGAACCGATGCTTCCGACCCTGGATGACCCGTGAACGCGTCACGATCAGAAACGCTAACCGCTACACCAAAGAGGTTCACTATGATGGCGAAGCAATACTGGAATAAAACTAGCGTTGCTTTTTTTCAAAGGGAATTAACTTTATGAAGCCTTTGAGTCAGGTAACGCCAGCCCTCCATTACGATAATAAATCCCTTGAATAAGAAAATTTTCTCTAAATCTCATAAGGATAATAAGTTGTAACGCCTTTGAGTAAAGCAACTTGAGCCAACAAATGTTATACTTCAACACAATTATTACATCTCTCTGATCCTTTTGGGCAAAATTTAACCACTTCAACATAACTCAAGTCTATAAGTATAACCTAACTCGTCTGTAAGTAACACATTCGCACACAGCTCTACGTTTGGCTACATACATAAAAACCCATTGACTGCAGAGACTTAACCTATATAGTAAATGTCATTAACTTCGTTGAGTTCATTAGTTTCACCCTTTGAGTATAGTCACATATACACATGTCTGTTTCGTAGAAAACACATAATGCATGACGACTCCTGGCTTCATGCGTTAATCGCTGGTCTGGTGTGTGCCACATTGGATGATTGTAGACCCATCGGCCTACTCGTAATTTTAGTAATTTTGTGTAATTGATTTTCCAAATTGTCCAGGACTTTAGCGTAAAATACTTACTAGAATTACTTCTGAAGTAAGACTGGCTGTAATTAAGATTACAGCAAGGCTCCTACGCAGATATATACGCATTGCCGACAACCCACAATGCTAAGGAAGTACGCAGTATATAACCAGTTATGTAATTAGAAATTGAAGATTCACGCGTTCTTCTTGACTTCATCTGATGTTTACTGTTGTCTTTGACGTCGCCCCCCCCCCCCCAAGCGATTTGTGTCCAGCGTTGAATTGTATGGTGTACATCAAATTATTACTGAAGCATAAGGGGTAACTCCTGTTATTAGACGTCGTGGCCCGACTCCAATTACTGGACGTCATGGTACACCTTCGATTATTGGAGACTGAGCAACGCAGCATGAAACTGGTGCCTGGCATGCCAGAGGGTTAATAGAGTGAGCCAGTGTTGGGCTGATGAACTACTAGTAGATCAACGGGTGTGAGCCGCTGGCCTCACCGGAATATTCAGTGGTTGTGGAAGTGATGCTGGACATCCTATCAAGTTCGGTATCAGAGCCATGAACGACTGTCCTCTGGGTCCAGGGATTAGCGGCGGTCGGAATAAGACCCACAAGTATGCAAGTGTAGATGGAATATGTATATCCATCAGACGAGAGGAGAGACAAGGACCGAGTATCCACTGTGTTCCGAGGCGAAGACAGGCGTTGCATGTGCCCATCAGTGTATGGAGTACATGCGTCCATAGTACAAATATGAGTGTGAAAAGTTCCAAAGCTACGCGGCTTAGGTAAGGAAACAGATACCACAACTGGTCATCCATGACTTGTCAACGGCCACACAGTACCTTCTTGAGCTTGATGCGTGTACTAAGGATGCAAAGAAGTCTAGTCTTTTCGTCAGGGTCGTGGATGGTTGGCACAGACCTTATCAAGGAAAAGGTAATTGGCTGTCGTTTCGAAAGACATATAGAGCCACTCATGTGCTGAAATTTCAAGCGATGAGGGTCCCATTATTGTAGAAATACAGATACATTACTGCTCACACACTCAGATATGTATTTCAATTGTTCCTCTCATGCATTATTAAAAGAAAAAAGAATCAAAACAATGTGTTTATCCTGAAACAGCTGTATTTGTTCGGGCATTAAGTTTGTTAATGAGGTTTCAATGATTTGCAAAATGTTTTTTGAAGTTAAGCTCTCATTGAGTTGGTTTCCAGTGAATTTATATATAGAAATTTAATCTTAACACAATATAATTTGCAGAAGCGCAAGAAGACTACAACACAGAAAACGAAGCAATTGTAACGGTTCCTTAAATCTACGTAAACCCGCGGTTTGTCTTTTTCTTTCCCCATTTTCTTTTCGCAAGTATACAATGCAGGTTAGGTTATGGCTCGGGGGGCTCGACACACAAGGCAGGTGGTGAGATTTGTGTTAACGCTACGTAAAGGCTTCATCTGCTGGGGTCGTCTTGTGGCGGCGATGATGCGATTGTGTCTAGTATTAGAGAGAGAGAGAGAGAGAGAGAGAGAGAGAGAGAGAGAGAGAGAGAGAGAGAGAGAGAGAGAGAGAGATGCAGTGGTTAGGCACCCTCTTCCTCTCCACATCATCTTAAACTCAGGAGAAAGAAAAATAAATGAATACGAAACATTATGTTTCCCATTACAGACAGAATTAATGGTGAGCCCTTCTTCCTCTTATGATTAAATGGAATCGTTATTCGCTTTCCCTTTGCCATTGCGACACAGACGTCACAGATTAAGAGAGAGACCAAGGACGACTGAAAATTCTACTCTTTCCTGCACTCAGGTTTCAATCTTTATTTCCCGAACTCACTTCAAAGAGACAGACCTGAAGAGAAGGGGTAGCAGAAGCATCATAAATATTCTAGCAGGTGATAGTTTTTCCTTCCTTATCTTTTTCTATTTTTTTCTGGCCATTTATTAGCAACTTGACTCAGAGAGAGAGAGAGAGAGAGTGAGAGAGAGAGAGAGAGAGAGAGAGAGAGAGAGAGAGAGAGAGAGAGAGAGAGAGAGAGAGAGAATGTTCAGTCTCATCCTTTGAGAAGAATTACTTCAGGAACGTGATGTAAAGTTTTGTCGTTTATTCCTGTACTAAAGTAGAAGTAATACAGTAAAAAAGAAAAAGACGTATAGCTGGATTTTTTCTTTTTTTCGTGGACCTCTGATTAACCCCAACAGTTCCTCTCATTTTCCCTCAAGTTTTTGCTTCCGAAAGAAAAGTTTACGATGGATTTAGCAAAGGGGGGAAAAAAAAGAAATCTTATACATCCTTTACCGCATTATGTGCTTGGTAATCCTCCTACTAATGGTTATTCGACCTGAAGTGGCACAACTCACCCTCGAAACTTGAGCATAGTTGGGGACATCAGGCGGTGTATAATGGTCGTCTCGCCAGCGATAACATCTTCCATCAGGACTGGTAGTCTCCGCTTGTGCTTAGGACAGCTTCAAACTTGGGTCTGAGTTCACCTTAAAGTTGGAGATGGATGGTTTCAAATGCATATCAACTATTCGAAAACCATTCCGGTTTTTCACTGGGTATGAGCTAACATGCGGACACGAGAGGTAATCATCGGATTGTTCTCGGGGTCTAAACCGATCTCCTGTGTAAGACAAGAAAGAGCGAAGTAATAAGTTTATCTGCGGTGCAGCTGCTGAAGGTGATAGAGAGAAATTGGACGAAGGTTTGCATCGAGTGGAAAAACTGTCGTTTCCAAGACAAACTACCACACCGAAAATGAAGAGCATCGTTAACAAGACAGACAACTCCACAGTCAATGAAGATTGCCACTGGGAACACGATGGACGGCCGCACAGGAGGTAGAAAGTGTTGTTTACGGAGGCGCACAGCAGCACACTTGAGTAGGTGAGTGACGATGAGAATGATAGACTCAGCTGAACTGTAACTGAAAATTCGCAGCGACAAAAACCAGCGTCTGCAAAGTGACTGAAGATCACCACTGCACCGTAACACGTGCAGCTGCACGGTGGTTAAAGACTGTCTTTGAACACGAGGCAGGAGACTACGCAGTGTGTACTGAGCGTCACTGAAGACAAGAAAAGACGGTTGCACAGCGAATGAAGGGACACTAAGAGAGACACACGGCTGCAGAGGGAGTGGAAGGTATCGCTGGAATCAGCAGATGCTGCTCAATAACAACTAAACTTTCGTCAACAAAAACACATTCACTTCCACAGTGATTGCAAGACTGCACCCAAAGCAAGTCAGACGATTGCATGGTGTCATTAGCAACAGGGTACAACACGACTGCACGGTGAGTGAGGGAGGGAGGCAACGACAAGGCAGAAAGCTACACAGTGAGCGGTGGTGAGGGTCATAATGTTTACCCAGATGCCGCTCACGGCTCAGGCTGGTCCCGTCTTGCATTCCAATCTGAATGAAATTAGTGTTTTCAAAGGATTTGGGACCAGACACCAGGCGCTGCTTACGTATAATCTTTACATAATGCTTATATATATATATATATATATATATATATATATATATATATATATATATATATATATATATATATATATATATATATATCCGTTGTTGAAATCATATTCCTGTTATGTTTGACTTGCTGTTTGATGAATAGGTTTTCCAGCATATTCATTTGAATATACTGAACGTTGGTATCTGATAATGATTTCTTCGAAACAAGAACAGTATGACCAAGAGAAGAGATTTTGTTCCCCAGTTTGAGTAGACTGTAGGGCACGGTAGGTCATAAAAGTCCTGGAAAAATCAGGGTAGATTTGTAAGTTCTCACGTGATCGTGTTTTGTGGGCCATATAGTTAGTTTCGAGCCATTTGAAACGAAATTCGTTCGGTAGAGAGAGAGAGAGAGAGAGAGAGAGAGAGAGAGAGAGAGAGAGAGAGAGAGAGAGAGAGAGAGAGAGAGAGAAGGATGCAGTCTTGTATGCGAAAAGAACAGAAGGTGGCCCGATAGAACACGTAGAACAAGGGACAGTGAACAGCAAGACTGTTAGGAAAGATCAAATAGAAGCTTGATACACAGTTAATGCAGCAGAGTCAAGCAGAAAATGAGGCAAAACTAAGCAGACCATGATTACTGGGCCATTCTTCATTTTCTTTTCATATTTGGAATTCATTTATTCACGTTGATTTTGCTCTTATTTTTTTCGATTTCTGCAGTTTTGACTACATATCGGTTTTGGGTTGGCTCTCGTTAACTATGTTATGCTTTTAGCTTATAATTATCTCGCCTCTAATGGATTCTGTCTATTTTTGCTCTTTTTCATTCCTTCGATTTTGTGTTCACAACACAAGCAGACCATAACCTTACCTCCACCTGTTTTCTTCATTAAATATTCTCTCTCTCTCTCTCTCTCTCTCTCTCTCTCTCTCTCTCTCTCTCTCTCTCTCTCTCTCTCTCTATCTATCTATCTATCTATCTCTATCTATCTATCTGTCTCATGTGATATTCTTAGGATCTCATCGAAATAGAACTTGTCTCTCACATTTGCAAGCGCTGCTCTTAATCTCGTCAGAACGAAGAAATATTCTGCTGAGGAAACATAATTTCCTACCTCAGGCAGGCAGGGAATTTCCCCGCCAATGGAAACACATCAAAGGGACATTTCCAGCCAAACCCTTGAGGATTACACTCGTTCACCCTGACTTGGAAATTCTCTTGCCCACCGAGGTTTATCTTGCAATATTAGTTCTTAAAGTCAAAAAACACGCCCGAAATATGATGAAGTTTTCGGAATGGAATTAACATCAAAAAAAAGTTTAGTTATCCCGTATGTTTTATTCATAAGAAGAACCTAATGTTATATTAAAGTTTGGCGACGAGATAAGTAGCAAAAAAAAAACTCCCTCAGGTTGGACTAAAAGAGTAAAGGTTTGCAGTATAGGAAGAGTTGATCGTTATCTGTACTACCTACCACCACACCAAGGTATAGGTTATCAGACCATGGGTGGAAGTATGAGCTCAACCTTCCGAGACTCCACACCTTCCATAGAAATGCTGGAGACCGATCGTGAAGAATCAATGAGAACGAGGAGGAGGAGTACAAAAGATTGGAGGGAAGCCAACTTGGTTACGTGAGCGTATTTGTCAGACTTCTGTTGACAGCAGACGGAGCACCACAACCCACACAAGAGTTCATGAAGTATCACACCTGTGGTATCACAGGGAACTTTAGTCTGTTGTATAGTTCCACTCCCATGTAATACGAATATCACATGTACTTTAGCTTACAACTGTCTGCACGTACTAAAAAAAATAAGTAAGAACACACACACACACACACACACACACACACACATACAAAGGAAATATATTATTTAAGGACATAGTATGTGGACAGCATACAGAAATTTAAAAAGACCCATGAGTGATATATAGCGAGAGCAGATGGGGAAGTGGCAACAAGCAGAAATGAGATGGAAAGGAAATGGAGCGAGTGTATTGAAGGGTTTCTAAATGTATCTGATATTAGGGTGACAGATGTGGGATGTTTTTCATGGAGATATATGAGGTAAGGGAGTCATGGTAAGTGGTTGGGTGAAAAGAGAAGAGGTGGTAAAAGCCATGCGTAAGACGAAGTGTAGATAAACTGCTAGAGTGGATCGGACTGCAGTTTATTCTCTTAAGAAAAGAGGTAATTGTGTTGTTTGGTTGGTTATGGATTTCTGGATATGTGGTTAGCTCATGGTGAAGGGGGACAAAAGTGAATGTTCAAATTACAGGGGTATAAGTTTGTTATGTGTTCCTGGTAAAATGTACGGGAAAGTGATGATTGAGAGGGTGGTAGCGCACGCAGAGTTTCAGAATGGCGAGAGACAGTGAGGATTCAGAAGTAATAGGGGATGTGTGGATCATGGGTTTACTCTGCAGAATGTGTGCGCGAAATACTAAAGAGAAACAAAAGGACTTGTGTGTGGCGTTTATGGATCCGAAAAAGAGTATGACAGGGTTGATGGAGATTCTCTAATTACGTATATATGGTTGGGAGGAAAGAAGTAACAGTGAAGAGTTTTTATCAAGGAAGTGAGTTATGTGTACGAGTAGTACGATAGGAGATTTGATTGGTTCATGGTGAGGGTGGGTCTGTGGCAAGGGTGGTGCTGGAAGTTATTGCAAAGGTCTTGGTGAGAGGAACGAGTATCTAGTCTGTTGGGAGTGGTGGGTCCTGGGAGATGAATCACTTGCTCGCTGATGACAGGTCGCTGGTGGCAGATCAACGGCAGAAACTGGTGTCTGACTTTGTGGTTGATTATAAATGTGAATAAAAGTACTTTTATTAGGTCTAGCAGTGAGGAAAGATAGGCTGTTTGACGTGTGAGTATAGATAGAGAGATGTTGGAGGAAGGAGAGTGTTTTAGATACCTGGGAGTAGATGTGGCACTTGTATACAAGTCCTGGATCATCTTTTGTTATCCTCCAGCAATAATCTGCTAAAATCGCTGAACAACGGCCGAGATGTCAAGACGGAAATGTTCGCCGTGCACTTCGCTCAGTGTGTAGCAGTCAGCAGGAAAATAGTCCAGATGAGAGTGGAGAAAATGCATCTTTACCATCGTATTGCTGCACTTTTTCTCTTACCATCTCCAAACAGCTAAAATCTCTTTGCCATAAGAGACTACTTGTCATCCTGGTAATTTCTTTTCCCACTTTATCAACATCCTTTCAGTATTATCCTTATTCTACAATTAATAATGCCCTGTAACTGCTTAACCTATGAACAAAAAAAATCACTTTATCAGATTGCTGCTATTTCATTCTGTATTTTTCAGTGTGAACTCGTACACTAAACCCCTTGAACAATGTTTGTTTCGAGTAAACGTCTATTGAAATATCTTCTCTCGCCTCGACGTCGCCACCACATCTTCCGTGAATTCAGCCATCTGTCCTTCGTCCTCCGCTGGCACCGTTCGTCATCACCAGTTTCCATCATCTCGCGAGATTAGATCAGCGTTCAGTCCAGGTTCTGATGATTCCATTCAATTCCATCCGCAAAGTCGTGAATCTTCAAAAACCTCGTAAGGGGAAAAAGATGGATTATTGTTTCTTTGAGTTTTTCCTCTGAAAACGAAACGTAAATAGTCATGTTTTGTTCCAGAAAAGTTATATATATATATTTTTGTTTTGACTTTCAAGTCTGAAGTTCTCTGTGATAAGACTTCGTTGGTAAAGGGGTGACTGACAAGCTAATACTGGATTCTTAAGACTTTTTTTTTCTCTTTTAGCTTTTGTGGGGAATTCCTTTAGGAAATCTTTTCCGAAATGAATGACAAACTTGGTGACAAATATACAACAGCTGGGAATGGACTCAGGATGGAGTGTTTCCTACCTTCTGGCCTGTCTGGGATGATAGTTTTTCCCTCTCACGAACATTACTATTTCCCCATGACTAACCACCTCCCATTTTATTATTAACCAAGCTTCCAATTCGTCGATTGACCAAATCCCCAGTTCTTATTCATTACTTTTTTCTTAACTGACGTTTTTCTTTTTCTTTGGTGAGCACTTAATCATTCGTTGTTAACTATTTTCGTTCTATATTGACATCTTCAATTTCTATAGACCAATACCACCCTTTTTTTTATTAAAAACTTTTCCTGTTCTGTACTCAGGATTTCCCCCCCCTTTTTTTTTTTTGCTAGTAATTTCGTTCTTTTTTGACCACTCTGCCTTTTCTATTTACAATTTTCCTTTCTTTCTTTATCCTCTTTTTATTTTTCATGGAATTCTCTTTCTGTCTACGCTGTTACCCTCGTATCATCCGCTGACCGCCAGCTGCATAATCTTGAGCAACTTTACTCGTTATTTTAAATAAAATTTTTCTCCGCTTTTACGTGACGCTTAGTGGCATGTTCTGGTCGAACCTGGAGTTCCTGCATTTCTCATCCCTGCCTCTGGTACTGCCACTGACCATGTCAGACTACATGATAGTCCTCCCGGCTGCTGGTACTATCAACGACTGTGTAAGACTTCTGCAGCAAACCTCTGCCACAAGTACTATCAGTCACTGTATAAGACTTCTGCAACAGGTGCCAGGGCCTCTTGTACTGTGAGTGAGGGTGTGAGACTTCGGCTACACTCACCCCTGCTGCTAATAGTGACAGTGTGGGAATTCTGCCACAGTCATCTCTACTTTACTATTTCAGTCACCGTATGATACTCCTGTGGTGGTTACCTGTAGTGGTTACCTGTGGTAGTTGCCTGTGGTGGTTACCTGTAGTGGTTACCTGTGGTAGTTGCCTGTGGTGGTCACCTGTAGTGGTTACCTGTAGTGGTCACCTGTGGTGGTTACCTGTGGTAGTTGCCTGTGGTGGTCACCTGTAGTGGTTACCTGTAGTGGTCACCTGTGGTGGTTACCTGTGGTAGTTGCCTGTGGTGGTCACCTGTAGTGGTTACCTGTGGTAGTTACCTGTGGTGGTTACCTGTAGTGGTTACCTGTGGTAGTTACCTGTGGTGGTCACCTGTGGTGGTTACCTGTGGTGGTCACCTGTGGTGGTTACCTGTGGTGGTCATCTGTGGTTGTTACCTGTAGTGGTTACCTGTGGTAGTTACCTGTGGTGGTTACCTGTAGTGGTTACCTGTGGTAGTTACCTGTGGTGGTTACATCTGTCAATGTCAGTGTTCGTGTAAGAATCCTTTAACAGTCTTCCCTTCTGTACCTCAGTTTATAACACATGTCTCTCGTCCTGTCAGTGGTTCTGTAACGCTCTAGCGAAGTCACCGCTACTGTTATCGCTTTCAGCGACCGTGTGGGACTCTTATGTAAGTCATCCCTAAATCTAGTTTCTTTATTTTCCTTGTGCTGTTCATGCTACAGTCATTTCTACGTTCTGTCTATACTGTTACTTTGTTAAACTCATGAGTAATTCCTCCTAGTTTCTTGAACTGTGAACATGGAAAACTTCTAAGAGGGTCACCTTTACCTCGAGTTCCGTGTGTAACCGCATGAGTCTCCTGAAGCAGTCCCATCCTCTGGTACTTCCTCTGAATGTGTGAGGATCTTGACACGTAATCCTCCCTACCTTTGTTACCGTCAGAGACCGTGAGAAGCTCATGGGGCAGTTATCCCTACCTGTCGTACTCCCTCGGGTCGTGTAAGATCCCATATCACTTTCCATCATCATATGTGACCATCACTCAGCCAGCGTTACTGTCGTTAATCGTGTGACACTCCCTCAACAGTTAGGCCTCATTCTGTTACGGTCAGTGATGGCATGAGGCTCCCGCGATAACATCACGTGCCTCCATTAACTACATCCAGCTTAACTACAGACAGAAGCCGTGCATGTCTCTTGCACCATTGTCACCCGTGGCCTTGTAGACTCCTGTTCACTGTTGACCTTGCTTCATGTACTGGTAATGACCTAATGCTTGCTTGTGACAGCCACTCCGAGCTCTTCTGCTTTCAGTGAGTGTAAGAGGCTTCTCAGACTGTCAGCAGTAGATCTTAACTTGTGAATGGCCGTGTGAAGCTCTTACGACAATTATTTCTGTCTGTAGGACCGTCAGCGAGTAACATCTCCCGTACTATATCTTCATTGGCCATGTAAGTCTCCCCATCAGTTACCCACAACTTCAGTACAGCCAGTGGTAGTGTGAGCCTCAGGATCACACTGTCGCGACTGTGTTTATGTGACATTCATGCAACACCAGTCTCTTCCTCCAGTGCTACAAGTATGTGTATGTGTATGTGAAGCCTATATGGCAGTGACCTTGCGTAGTAACGTTACCGGCAGAACAAGACCATTCGTGCTTCTGTTACTGCGGTCAAGACGGTGTTAAAACAGTGATCATTTTTGTAATGTAAACTCTGTAGCCGCAGAGGTTCTTGCGACATTCATATCTGTCCCAGTTACCGTTGGTGGGTTATTCTTTCTGCAATCATTCCCGCCTTTCGTGAGGAGGTCAGGAGATATGTGAGACTCAAACGACTGTTATCCTTGTCTTCGGTGCTTCTAGTGTCCATCTCAGACTCGTTCGACAATCAATTCTGACTCTTAATACCTTTGGTGAGTGTGTGGGAGTCTTAGGATAGACAGTCCCCTACTTCAGCACTGTCAGTGAGAGTGTGAGATTCATGCCACAGTCAACCCTGCCTTCAGTAGCCTTGGGAGATCTAAAGCGGCCTTCTGCCTCCATTACTGTCACTAGCGGTGTAAGATTCTTAAGACAGTCGCCTGTATCATGTTCAACGTCAGTGGCTTTCTAAGGCTCTTGCAACAGTCATCTGTGTCCGTAGTGATCAAGCTATGTGGGAGACTTTCAACGTTCATCTCTGCCCACAGCACTGGTCATCATCCTTACAACAGTCGTCGCTCACTGTCTGTAGTTAGGACAAACTCTTACGACAGTTATCTCACTCTCCATTACTGTCAGTGGCCGTATGAGACTCTTACAACATTTTTTCTCTAACTTCATTACTGTCGCTGGCTAATGTGACTGTCTTGTGAGGGTCATCCGTGCTTTTCATGCTGTCTGTGACCACGAGAGAGACTCGTAATAAGATGATTCCCCGCCTCCACGACCGAGACTGACCGAGTGAGCTTCTTGTGGTAACCATCCCTGCCTTTATGAATGCCAATGTCACTTTAATTCCATTTCATGTTTTTATGCTGTCGTAAAGGGAATGGAACCCTAATGCTAATAAACTAGGCACCTCCTGTATGTCACTGGCATTGATCTTGTTCGACCATTTTCAACAGTCGAGTTGTATAGAAGTCTTTCCTGAGTCATCCGTGCTTTCTGTACTGTCAAGCGTCGGTGTATACAGTAGCCTCCCCTCCAGCTACTGACAATATCTGAGTGAAGCCTCTCATGACAGTCCACCCCGTCTTGATGATGACCAGTCGTCGTATGAGACTCCTACGACGGTCGCTCCGGCATCCGCTGTCGTCAGTGGCCATGTAAACCTCTTACATGGTCGTTCCTGAGTTCCTTACTGTTCCGCTGGAATCCCAACTTAACAACACTGCCAGTGGCTCATAGATTGTTACAGCAGTCGTTCGTATTATCAGCTCTCTCGCGTCTGTGACCTGGACTTCATGTCTGCAGTGCTGTCAGTGAGAGTCATTCTGCCTCCAGTAGATTCAGTGGTCATGCAAGAATCTCACGACGGTCATCCATGTATTACAGTGCTGTCAGTGGCCGTGTGAGACCCGTAGGGTCATCTCTGCCTCCAGCGATGTTAGCAGTATGCTGATTTTCTGATCGTCATTACCACCAGTACCATAGATGACCATATAAAACTTCTCTTATGATCATTGCTCTCACTAGGATTGTTATAGGTCACTCGACCCGGCTCTTGAGCCAGTCATGCCTGCTGCTTTTACTGTCGGTGGCCGTGTTAACGTCAGGGTCTCCCGCCTCACGTAATCTCCGAGACCAGTTATGATTCTGACGACTTCCAGTAGTACTCTCAGTGGCCGTGCTAATCTCTTGAGATGACCATCCCCGTCCCCGGTACTGTCAGAGGTCATCCCTTCCCTCCTCGTAACATCATACCGCGTCTGCAGAACGGTGACTGGCTATGTGATGCAAGAACAAGAGTTATGTCTGTCTCCTCTCCCGTCGGCGTCTGAAGAACGTCATCATAGTCTCTCTCTCTCTCTCTCTCTCTCTCTCTCTCTCTCTCTCTCTCTCTCTCTCTCTCTCTCTCTCTCTCTCTCTCTATCTATCTATCTATCTATCTATCTATCTATCTATCTCTCAACGGTATTCGGACATCTCTCCCACTTCTTCCACGGCCTCCGCTTCATTTTCTTTTCTTCCTCTTCCCTCTTTTACCCTCTCACCTTCCCTCCCTCACCCCTCCTCCTCCTCCTCGTACGTTACCGTGTATACGAGAACGGAAGAGCAGTCACGAGAGAACCGAAACGGATAACCCTAATTTGGGGCTAAAAGTTATGGTGGTTTTCAGCAATGGGTTAAGCTACGTCATGCTTAAGTGGACTTCTTGTTGGCTGCTTGTTGGAAATGGTGTGGTCCTGATGGTCGTTGGTGCTGGTTTGTTGGTGCTGATGGGGTGGTATGGTCGGTGTTGGTGTGGCAGTGGTGATTGGTGGTGCTGGTATGCTGATGGTAGTTCTTGGTGCTGCTTTGTTGATGTTGGTTTGTTAATGCTGATGTGTTCGAGCTAATTTGTTTTTGATGGTCGTTTGTGGGGCTTGCTGGTGTTGAGGCACTGTTGATGACTATTGCTAATGGTTGCTGGAGTTGGTCTGGTGCTTGTGTGTTGGAGATCGTGTTATGTTGACGGCTGAGGGTGCTAGTTTCTCGTGACTGGCGTGTTGATGATGGTATTTTTGTGCTCGTTTGCTAATGATGGCAGCTGCTGTTAATTTTTTTTTCTTTAACTACAGACTGTGGACTTGAACAGATGTCCTCATCTAAGAAAGGAGGCAAGAGGGATAAAAAAAAGAAAATTTTGTGAGTTTTTAAGGAAAAGAAGAGCTCACTTTTTTAACTGAAACTGGCCAAAACTTTTTATTGTTCATTGTTGCAAAGACATTCCAGTGCTTTCGAGTTACCATCAACCACATAGGAACGATGCGAAGCAGTGATCAAAAACTACATAGTAACGATGCGACGCAGTGGCTTGCCACGCCCTGAGTTGTCTTGCTGTAACCGGCAACTCGAATACAGCCAGTTCTCCATAACAAAAGAAGAAATGTAAGAGCCATATAAAGGAGAAAGAAAACCGACAGCAATATCCACTGAAAAGAAAAAGAGACCCAACATTGTGACAAGGGGAATATATCCCTGATCGACTGGACATAAATCCAAATATTCTGGTAATCAAATTCAACAGAAGCATGCCGTTCGATTCCCACACGATAAACACATAGGTTCCAACCAAGCTAAAAGCCCTCAGAACATTTACTAGGGCTGGATTTGGACAAGATAAAGAATCCCTTTTTATCCCCTCCTAACATATTCTCCTCTCCACCCTAAACAGAATAATTGTTATGTGGCATTTATGGATCTGGAGAAAGCATATGATACGGTTGATAAATGTGTTTTGAGGAAGGTGTCACGAATACTTGGTGTGGGAAGAAAGCTTTTAGAAGCAGAGAAGTTTTATCAAAAGAGTAAGGCTTTGTGTGAGTGAGGGTGTGGTTCTAGTTGAAATTGGGTCTGCGGCAGGGTTATGTAATGTCACCATGACTGTTTGATCTGTTCTTCAATGGGGTTGTAAGGAAGGTAGACGCTAGAGTAATGGAGAGTGGCAGGTATGCAGTCTATAGAGGACGAGGGGCCTGAAAAGTGAGTCAGATGTTGTTTGCTGCTTTCACGGCACTTGTGACAGACTCAAGCGAGAAATTGCAAAGGTTGGTGTCTGAGTTAAGGAGTGTGTTAAAACGCGAAAGTTGAGAGTAAATGTGAATATAAGCAAGGCTATTTGGTTTGGGAGAGCAGAGGCACAGGTCACCTGGGGCGTGAATGTGAGAAAAATTGGAGGAAGTGAAGTATGCTAGGTGTACTTCGTAATGGCGAGCCATCAAAGATCCTGCCAATAGGACGTAGACCTAATACCGTTTAAAGACAGGTGGAACACGTCATTGACCCGCCATAGGCTACTGAGTCCGCTATTTCAGGACAGGAGGAACGCGTCACTGACCCACCCAGTCCTGGGCTACGGAGGCCAGAGAGATTCAGACGAGCCCGACTTGACCTCATTTCCACACCCGGAAAATAACGGTCTCGTTTGGCCCTGTTTAGTGTATTTAGTGATGGACTGTTTATAGTCTTACCTCATTTAGTATTGTTCGTCTCTGTTTCCTCAACTGTAAGTTTTTTCACTATTTCTGTTTTCATATTTTGTATTTAGGGTGTAACCCAGGATATTGTTAACTTTTATCGCTTTTTAGTGTTTTCCCTTACTTTTTATGTGCGATGTACCGTGTGTTTTCCGAGCGTGTTTCTGTACATATTACGTTTGCGTTTTACATTTCACATCCAAGTTTTATGAGCCCGTTTTATTTTTTTATTTTTTTGTAGATTCCTGATGATGCCTCTGTGAAGGCGAAAGTTTGACTGAAATGAAATGGATAATTTTGGACAACTGATGTTTGAGCGTCCACCTAATGGTAGAATATTAATGAGAATATTAGAGAACGTGAAAGAGGATTAATAACTCCAAATACACTGTCGTAATTCCAAGTGCAGTAGAGAAAACCTGCTCCCATTTTCACAGTGATATATATATATATATATATATATATATATATATATATATATATATATATATATATATATATATATATATATTTGTTTATTTTACTTTGTCGCTGTCTCCTGCGTTAGCGAGGTAGCACAAGGAAACATGAAAGAATAGCCCAACCCACCCACAAACACATATATATACATACACGTCCACACACGCAAATATACATACCTATACATCTCAACGTATACATATATATACTCACACAGACATACACGTATATACACATGTACATGATTCATACTGTCTGCCTTTATTCATTCCCATCGCCACCCCGCCCACATGAAATAACAACTCCCTTCCCCCGCATGTGCGCGAGGTAGCGCTAGGAAAAGACAACAAAGGCCACATTCGTTCACACTCAGTCTCTAGCTGTCATGTATAATGCACCGAAACCACAGTTCCCTTTCCACATCCAGGCCCCACAGAACTTTCCATTGTTTACCCAAGACGCTTCACATGCCCTGGTTCAATCCATTGACAGCACGTCGACCTCGGTATACCACATCGTTCCAATTCACTCTATCCCTTGCACGCCTTTCACCCTCCTGTATGTTCAGGCCCCGATCACTCAAAATCTTTTTCACTCCATCTTTCCACCTCCAGTTTGGTCTCCCACTTCTCGTTCCCTCCACCTCTGATACATATTTCCTCCTTGTCAATCTTTCCTAACTCATTCTCTCCATGTGACCAAACCATTTCAAAACACCCTCTTCTGCTCCCTCAACCACACTCTTTTTATTGCCACACATCTCTCTTACCCTATTATTACTTACTCGATCAAACCATATATATATATATATATATATATATATATATATATATATATATATATTTCCCTAACCCTCTCACTTTGCACACCACCTCGACCAAAACACCCTATATCTGCCACTCTGTCATCAGACACATTCAACAAACCTTCAAAATACTCATTCCATCTCCTTCTCACATCACCGCTACTTGTTATCACCTCCCCATTTACGCCCTTCACTGAAGTTCCCATTTGCTCCCTTGTCTTACGCACCCTATTTACCTCCTTCCAGAACATCTTTTTATTCTCCCTAAAATTTACTGATAGTCTCTCACCCCAACTCTCATTTGCCCTTTTTTTCACCTCTTGCACCTTTCTCTTGACCTCCTGTCTCTTTCTTTTATACTTCTCCCACTCAATTGCATTTTTTCCCTGCAAAAATCGTCCAAATGCCTCTCTCTTCTCTTTCACTAATACTCTTACTTCTTCATCCCACCACACACTACCCTTTCTAAACAGCCCACCTCCCACTCTTCTCATGCCACAAGCATCTTTTGCGCAATCCATCACTGATTCCCTAAATACATCCCATTCCTCCCCGACTCCCCTTACTTCCATTGTTCTCACCTTTTTCCATTCTGTACACAGTCTCTCCTGGTACTTCCCCACACAGGTCTCCTTCCCAAGCTCACTTACTCTCACCACCTTCTTCACCCCAACATTCACTCCTCTTTTCTGAAAACCCATACAAATCTTCACCTTAGCCTCCACAAGATAATGATCAGACATCCCTCCAGTTGCACCTCTCAGCACATTAACATCCAAAAGTCTCTCTTTCGCACGCCTGTCAATTAACACGTAATCCAATAACGCTCTCTGGCCATCTCTCCTACTTACATAAGTATACTTATGTATATCTCGCTTTTTAAACCAGGTATTCCCAATCATCAGTCCTTTTTCAGCACATAAATCTACAAGCTCTTCACCATTTCCATTTACAACACTGAACACCCCATGCATACCAATTATTCCCTCAACTGCCACATTACTCACCTTTGCATTCAAATCACCCATCACTATAACCCGGTCTCGTGCATCAAAACCGCTAACACACTCATTTAGCTGCTCCCAAAACACTTGCCTCTCATGATCTTTCTTCTCATGCCCAGGTGCATATGCACCAATAATCACCCACCTCTCTCCTTCAACTTTCAATTTTACCCATATTAATCGAGAATTTACTTTCTTACATTCTATCACATACTCCCACAACTCCTGTTTCAGGAGTATTGCTACTCCTTCCCTTGCTCTTGTCCTCTCACTAACCCCTGACTTCACTCCCCAGACATTTCCAAACCACTCTTCCCCTTTACCCTTGAGCTTCGTTTCACTCAGAGCCAAAACATCCAGGTTCCTTTCCTCAAACATACTACCTATCTCTCCTTTTTTCACATCTTGGTTACATCCACACACATTTAGGCACCCCACTCTGAGCCTTCGAGGAGGATGATCACTCCCCGCGTGACTCCTTCTTCTGTTTCCCATTTTAGAAAGTTAATACAAGGAGGGGAGGATTTCCGGCCCCCCGCTCCCGTCCCCTCTAGTCGCTTTCTACGACACGCGAGGAATACGTGGGAAGTATTCTTTCACCCCTATCCCCAGGGATAATATACATATATATATACATATACACACACACACACACACACACACATATGCACATACACACACACACACACACACATACATATATATACATATGAAAAATGTAAGAACAATTTAGAAACAAACTTTTAGCTTGAAATGAATGAAAAAAAATGAATGTCACATAATGGTTCAACCTCTGGCTATGGAAAAGGAAATGTACAATTTATTCACACAAACGTCAATAAACAGAGAAGAGGTAGTAAAAGCTTTGCGGAAGATGAAAGCCGGCAAGGCAGCAGGTTTGGATGGTATTGCAGTGGAATTTATTAAGAAAGGGGGTGACTGTATTGTTGACTGGTTGGTAAGGTTATTTAATGTATGTATGACTCATGGTGAGGTGCCTGAGGATTGGCGGAATGCGTGCATAGTGCCATTGTACAAAGGCAAAGGGGATAAGAGTGAGTGCTCAAATTACAGAGGTATAAGTTTGTTGAGTATTCCTGGTAAATTATATGGGAGGGTATTGATTGAGAGGGTGAAGGCATGTACAGAGCATCAGATTGGGGAAGAGCAGTGCGGTTTCAGAAGTGGTAGAGGATGTGTGGATCAGGTGTTTGCTTTGAAGAATGTATGTGAGAAATACTTAGAAAAGCAAATGGATTTGTATGTAGCATTTATGGATCTGGAGAAGGCATATGATAGAGTTGATAGAGATGCTCTGTGGAAGGTATTAAGAATATATGGTGTGGGAGGCAAGTTGTTAGAAGCAGTGAAAAGTTTTTATCGAGGATGTAAGGCATGTGTACGTGTAGGAAGAGAGGAAAGTGATTGGTTCTCAGTGAATGTAGGTTTGCGGCAGGGGTGTGTGATGTCTCCATGGTTGTTTAATTTGTTTATGGATGGGGTTGTAAAGGAGGTAAATGCAAGAGTCCTGGAAAGAGGGGCAAGTATGAAGTCTGTTGGGGATGAGAGAGCTTGGGAAGTGAGTCAATTGTTGTTCGCTGATGATACAGCGCTGGTGGCTGATTCATGTGAGAAACTGCAGAAGCTGGTGACTGAGTTTGGTAAAGTGTGTGGAAGAAGAAAGTTGAGAGTAAATGTGAATAAGAGCAAGGTTATTAGGTACAGTAGGGGTGAGGGTCAAGTCAATTGGGAGGTGAGTTTGAATGGAGAAAAACTGGAGGAAGTGAAGTGTTTTAGATATCTGGGAGTGGATCTGTCAGCGGATGGAACCATGGAAGCGGAAGTGGATCATAGGGTGGGGGAGGGGGCGAAAATTTTGGGAGCCTTGAAAAATGTGTGGAAGTCGAGAACATTATCTCGGAAAGCAAAAATGGGTATGTTTGAGGGAATAGTGGTTCCAACAATGCTGTATGGTTGCGAGGCGTGGGCTATGGATAGAGATGTGCGCAGGAGGATGGATGTGCTGGAAATGAGATGTTTGAGGACAATGTGTGGTGTGAGGTGGTTTGATCGAGTAAGTAACGTAAGGGTAAGAGAGATGTGTGGAAATAAAAAGAGCGTGGTTGAGAGAGCAGAAGAGGGTGTTTTGAAATGGTTTGGGCACATGGAGAGAATGAGTGAGGAGAGATTGACCAAGAGGATATATGTGTCGGAGGTGGAGGGAACGAGGAGAAGAGGGAGACCAAATTGGAGGTGGAAAGATGGAGTGAAAAAGATTTTGTGTGATCGGGGCCTGAACATGCAGGAGGGTGAAAGGAGGGCAAGAAATATAGTGAATTGGAGTCATGTGGTATACAGGGGTTGACGTGCTGTCAGTGGATTGAAGCAAGGCATGTGAAGCGTCTGGGGTAAACCATGGAAAGCTGTGTAGGTATGTATATTTGCGTGTGTGGACGTGTGTATGTACATGTGTATGGGGGGGGGGGGGTTGGGCCATTTCTTTCGTCTGTTTCCTTGCGCTACCTCGCAAACGCGGGAGACAGCGACAAAGTATAAAAAAAAAAAAAAAAAATATATATATATATATATATATATATGAATTAGAGCACTGACATTTTTGGAAAAGCTCCTGGGATTCTGAAATCAGAAGGCTTGAACTAAAGCTTATTGTAAAATATTTCACGCCGATCATGGAAAATATTTCTTTACAAACCTGGTCACCGAACACTAGAAAAAGCTGCTTGTTAGCGTCATTGATATCCTATGGATAGATTCATTCATGCTGATAATCGAGGACTGTTGCCTGTGAGTAAATCACCATTAACGAAATGGAAATAATAATGAAAGTCTGTCCACTACTCCAATGTGTGCCTAATTACAGACTGGTGTGGCCTCCTGTTGTGTGTTCATTCATTGTGTTGCGCTCTCTCTCTCTCTCTCTCTCTCTCTCTCTCTCTCTCTCTCTCTCTCTCTCTCTCTCTCTCTCTCTCTCTCTCTCTCTGCCCCCCCCCCCTCTCTCTTTACGCCTCTTGCCTCGTTCCCACCGCCCGCCGAGGCCATCTTTTCCCTCCAGGACGACGTCTTCCATACAAGACCCTTTCATTCGTCTCCTCCTCAGGACGTTTTCCCGTCTCGTGTAGGTCGTACCTCGTACGTCTCAGGCCTATCTGCCAGTCGTTGTTTACATATTTAGACTGAAAAATGGAGGAGGGAAGATCGACGAAGGGTCTGGGAAACGGGCCACGATAAGAAATAGAGAGAGAGAGAGAGAGAGAGAGAGAGAGAGAGAGAGAGAGAGAGAGAGAGAGAGAGAGAGAATGGGTGAAAATAGAGGAGGGAAGGGAGGAGTTTGTGAGGGGGGGGGGGGGGCAGGGAGAGAGGATGTACACAAGGGAAGAATGATTACATGAAAGGAGAAACATGAGAAAATTACCGAGGTGGGAGTGGGCGTCGATAACAGGGAGGGAGGGAGGAAGGGAGGGGAAAGAGTAGGCGCTGAAAACGGTGAAGGTAAGTAGGGAGAGGAGACGAGAGGCACCTGAGGTAGGTCTCTCCGAACTCTAGATCAATACGTTTTTCTGTGCTGTTAAGTTTGGTGGCAAGTGAGAGCTGGGCAGGGTAGGTGAAGCAGAGACAACACAGTGCTAGGGTGTAGAAATGTGAAGTGTAAGCTTGTTGAATATGTTGGCTCGGTGATATACTTAGGTTTCTCAGGATCCTGTGGCTCAGTTGCTGATAGGGAAGGGAACTAATTTTGTCGACCGTTGTACTGTATGGTGTGTGTGTGTGTGCTTGTGCTATACAGAGACAGAGTTTGGCACTCTTGGGGCTCCATATCTGGGACATTCTCTTCTGTCTATCTTTTTCAACTTTCGTCTGCTGTCCTCACTTACCATTTCCTCATTCGTTCCATCACATTGATCCACCCATTCGTATACTTATGGTTTTTTTGCTTCTTCTGTGACATGTTTCTTGCTTACTTTCATGTAAAGTAATTCGTTGTTTTATCCCGATGTCCTTCGAAGAACTCTTCATCGTCTGCCACATCAGTTTGATTTAAAACCTGAAGAATTGTGATCAAGTCACCTCTCATTCTCCTCTCTTCAATAGTGGGTAGATGTCTGGCTTTTAGCCTTTTCATGTATTTCCAGCCGTCTCTATTCTGGTTCCATCTTTGTTGCCCTCCTCTGGACCTTTTCTATTTATCTGTTTGTGTTTTCTAGGTGTCGTGACTAATCTTGAGAAGCACATTCTAGTCTTGGGTCAACGCAGGACGTAAACGGCTTTCTCAAGGGCAGATTTCATACCTATCAAAAAAAAAAGGAATTAGGGAAGAGGCGTAGATCGTCCTCCTGACGAGTGTGGTCTGTAAAGCTACTGGAAAAGATAATCAGAAAACAAATTGACGAATGGATGACTTCCTGCAGTGAGACGCGCCGTGGTTTCAGGGTTAATAGGTATAAAACGAATCTCTTTGATTTCTTTGGGAGAATAAAAATGGTTTTAGACCAAAGGGAAGAAGACTGGATGGGTTATTTGTTGCTGGATCGTCTGAAAGCATTTGTCACTGTCCCGCATGGAAGAGTGAGTAAGACGCTGGTTTACCAAGCATGAATAAGAGAGAGACTTTCTCAGTGAGTTACAGATTATCCTCGTCGAAGGGAATAAAGGGTGGATGATTGAGTGTGTGTGTGTGTGTGTGTGTGTGTGTGTGTGTGTGTGTGTGTGTGTGTGTGTGTGTGTGTGTGTATTTCTATGTACAGGAAGACAGTTCTACATCCATAGGAGGGAAAAATCTCTTTTGCGTTTCCAGTTCTATGATGCAGGTGTCATAAAGTTTCCCCACTTATGCATATTGCTGGACTCATTTGCTCACCGTTCCGTTCCTGAAGTTTGTATTACCTAATTCCATGCGTCGTGCTGTGCCTCCACCGTACCTCCCAGGTGTGAGGAATTGCCCAGCGTCAACCTCGTCTGATTTTTCCAGGAAACTCATGTTCGTTTCATCCTTTGCGCATCTTCTAATAAGGGTTAGTCTGACGGTACAATCTTCCAGGTAATGGTCCACACAGCTTGTTACTGAAGATCTTCTCACCGTACTCAACCGGAAACTTTCATTCAGACTTTCACAGAGCCCGGTGATTAGATTTTTACTCACCTATTCATTCAAGCTGCCCCTCAGCTTTCTCATCGACCGTCCACACGTCCTTGTACACTAATCACTTAGCTATTTACTCAGGCTTTCACTCAACCATGTATATATATACTCAGACGTGCACTAAACCATGTTCTCAGGGTTTTACTCAACCATATAAGTCAGACATACACTAAACCATGTACTCAGACGTTTACTCAACCACATACTCAGACATGCACTGAGCCATGTACTCAGGATTATACTCAACTATGTACTCAGACATAAACTATGCCATGTACCCAGGCTTTAACTCAACCACATGACTGAGACACGCACCAAGTCATGTACTCAGGCTCTTACACAACCATGCACTAAACCATGGACTCAGACGTTTACTAAACCTCCCGCTTAGACGACCATACAGCCACGTAACCACGCTTTTCCTTCGCCATTAGCGAGAAATTCCTCGAGCTGTCAGGCCCTTCTGAGCAAAGTCAGTCTGAATTCTCACACGGAGAGTTTTGTTGGGAATCCTAAGCTCTTCACAGCTGAGGAAGATTAATAAAGTATTACTGCTTCAAGTTGGAGCTGGATGTCTTACTCACATTTAAGCTTTTCTATAACATTTTTCACGAATATAGGTGGAGCAAAGTATTATATTATTATTATTATTATTATTATTATTATTATTATTATTATTATTATCATTATTATTATTATTATTATTGTTTACTTATTTTTTTATATTTATTATACTTTGTCGCTGTCTCCCGCGTTAGCGAGGTAGCGCAAGGTAACAGACGAAAGAATGGCCCAACCCGCCCACATACACATGTATATACATACACGTCCACACACGCACATATACATACCTGTACATTTCAACGTATACATATATATACATACACAGACATATACGTATATACACATGTACATAATTCATACTTGCTGCCCTTTATTCATTCCCGTCTCCAACCCGCCACACATGAAATGACAACCTCCTCCACCGCATGCGGGCGAGGTAGCGCTCGGAAAAGACAACAAAGGCCACATTCGTTCACACTCAGTCTCTAGCTGTCATGTATAATGCACCGAAACCACAGCTCCCTTTCCACATCCATGCCCCACAAAACTTTCCATGGTTTACCCCAGACGCTTTACATGCCCTGGTTCAATCCATTGACAGCACGTCGATTCCCGGTATAACACATCGTTCCAATTCACTCTATTCCTTGCACGCCTTTCACGCTCTTGCATGTTCAGGCCCCGATCGCTCAAAATCATTTTCACTCCATCTTTCCACCTCCATATTATTATTATTATTATTATTATTATTATTATTATTATTATTATTATCATTATTATTATTATTATTATTATTATTATTATTATTATTATTATTATTATCATTATCATTATTATTATTATTACCATTATTATTATTATTATTATTATTATTATTATTATTATTATTATTATTATTATTATTACTATTACTGTGTTTGAAGGAGTAGTGGTTCCAACAATGTTATATGGTTGTGATCTATGGGCTATAGATAGGGTTGTGCGGAGGAAGGTGGATGTGTTGGAAATGAGATGTTTAAGGACAGTATGTGGTGTGAGGTGGTTTGATCGAGTAAGTAATGAAAGGGTGAGAGAGATGTTTGGTAATAAAAAAGAGTGTGGTTGAGAGAGCAGAAGAGGGTGTATTTAAATGGTTTGGTCACATGGAGAGAATAAGTGAGGAAAAATTGACAAAGAGGATATATGTGTCAGAGGTGGAGGGAACGAGAAGTGGGAGACAATTGGAGGTGGAGGGATGGAGTAAAAAATATCTTGAGCGATCATGGCCTGAATATGCAGGAGGGTGAAAGGCGCGCAAGGAATAGAGTGAATTGGAATAGTGTGGTATACCGGGTCGACCTGCTGTCAATGGATTGAACCAGGGCAAGTGAAGCGTCTAGGGTAAACCATGAAAAGTTTTGTGAGGCGTGGATGTGGAAAGGGAGCCGTGGTTTCGGTGCATTACACATGACAGCTAGAGACTGAGTGTGAACGAATATGGCCTTTTGTCCTTTCCTAGCGCTACCTCGCGGGAGGTGGGGGGATCCTATTTTATGTGTGGCGTGGCGGCGACGGGAATGAATAAAGGCAGCAAGCATGAATTATGTACATGTGTATATAGGTATATGTTTTTGCATGTATATATATATGTATACTTTAAAATGTATAGGTATGTATATGTGCGTGTGTGGACGTGTATGTGTATATACATGTGTATGTGGGTGGGTTGGGCCGTTCTTTCGTCTTTTTCCTTGCGCTACCTCGCTAACGCGGGAGACAGCGACAAAATAAAATTGATATATTATCATTTTTATTATCATCATTATTATTTCATTATTTTCATTACAATTATTATTATTATTATTATTATTATTATTATTATTATTATTATTATTTTTTTATTATTATTATACTTTGTCGCTGTCTCCCGCGTTTGCGAGGTAGCGCAAGGAAACAGACGAAAGAAATGGCCCAACCCCCCCCCCCCATACACATGTATATACATACGTCCACACACGCAAATATACATACCTACACAGCTTTCCATGGTTTACCCCAGACGCTTCACATGCATTGATTCAATCCACTGACAGCACGTCAACCCCGGTATACCACATCACTCCAATTCACTCTATTCCTTGCCCTCCTTTCACCCTCCTGCATGTTCAGGCCCCGATCACACAAAATCTTTTTCACTCCATCTTTCCACCTCCAATTTGGTCTCCCTCTTCTCCTCGTTCCCTCCACCTCCGACACATATATCCTCTTGGTCAATCTTTCCTCACTCATTCTCTCCATGTGCCCAAACCACTTCAAAACACCCTCTTCTGCTCTCTCAACCACGCTCTTTTTATTTCCACACATCTCTCTTACCCTTACGTTACTCACTCGATCAAACCACCTCACACCACACATTGTCCTCAAACATCTCATTTCCAGCACATCCATCCTCCTGCGCACAACTCTATCCATAGCCCACGCCTCGCAACCATACAACATTGTTGGAACCACTATTCCTTCAAACATAGCCATTTTTGCTTTCCGAGATAATGTTCTCGACTTCCACACATTCTTCAAGGCCCCCAGAATTTTCGCCCCCTCCCCCACCCTATGATCCACTTCCGCTTCCATGGTTCCATCCGCTGCCAGATCCACTCCCAGATATCTAAAACACTTCACTTCCTCCAGTTTTTCTCCATTCAAACTCACCTCCCAATTGACTTGACCCTCAACCCTACTGTACCTAATAACCTTGCTCTTATTCACATTTACTCTTAACTTTCTTCTTCACACACTTTACCAAACTCAGTCACCAGCTTCTGCAGTTTCTCACATGAATCAGCCACCAGCGCTGTATCATCAGCGAACAACAACTGACTCACTTCCCAAGCTCTCTCATCCCCAACAGACTTCATACTTGCCCCTCTTTCCAAAACTCTTGCATTTACCTCCCTAACAACCCCATCCATAAACAAATTAAACAACCATGGAGACATCACACACCCCTGCCGCAAACCTACATTCACTGAGAACCAATCACTTTCCTCTCTTCCTACACGTACACATGCCTTACATCCTCGATAAAAACTTTTCACTGCTTCTAACAACTTTCCTCCCACACCATATATTCTTAATACCTTCCACAGAGCATCTCTATCAACTCTATCATATGCCTTCTCCAGATCCATAAATGCTACATACAAATCCATTTGCTTTTCTAAGTATTTCTCACATACATTCTTCAAAGCAAACACCTGATCCACACATCCTCTACCACTTCTGAAACCACACTGCTCTTCCCCAATCTGATGCTCTGTACATGCCTTCACCCTCTCAATCAATACCCTCCCATATAATTTACCAGGAATACTCAACAAACTTATACCTCTGTAATTTGAGCACTCACTCTTATCCCCTTTGCCTTTGTACAATGGCACTATGCACGCATTTCGCCAATCCTCAGGCACCTCACCATGAGTCATACATACATTAAATAACCTTACCAACCAGTCAACAATACAGTCACCCCCTTTTTTAATAAATTCCACTGCAATACCATCCAAACCTGCTGCCTTGCCGGCTTTCATCTTCCGCAAAGCTTTCACTACCTCTTCTCTGTTTATTATTATTTATTATTATTATTATCATTATTATTATTATTATTATTATTATTATCATTAGTTATTATAATAATTGTTTTCATTATGAATATTTTGAGTAGGGTGAACTAGAATGTCCATATTTCAGAAGTATATTGGTTTTGTTGATATTCCTCTCAACACTAAGGGGCATGTATTTCAAAAGGGAGAACATTTTGAATGTTTCTATGACGTCCTTTTAAACTTTATTTTTCTATAAAGAAGATCTGATCTGGGAATTCTTTTAGCTACTCTTTACGAAACTGTGAATTATGTTCCTAATTCCTGGATTATCGAATTTCACATAATTTTATCAAATGGTCTGTCTGATGGCTCTGAATATCTTCAGAATAGAGTCGAAGACTCATTATATCAGTGCGCATCTGTGGATGAAGAGTGTTTACCAACAGCTTCTGTGTATCATGTCACCCAGTCTCGGTGCATTCTGGGGTTGCTTCACCATCACGTTCATCAGTGTTGGAGGTAATGTGTTGTCTACTGTGAATTGTCTCGTTCGTCAGTGTTGGAGGTAATGTGTTGTCTACGGTGAATCGTCTCGTTTGTCAGTGTTGGACATAATGTGTTGACTGACTCTCGTAGTGCTGATCAGCCTTTATCTCCTCACATATAATTACTCTTCCTTTTCCCCAGTAATCCTTCCAGATGTTTTCTTTCGTCGTCTGGCCATTTCTTTTTCAAGTATTGATCTCGGTGAATTTGTGGAACAGTTCCAGGTTATCCTTACCCTTGTCCACATTTCTAGTATAAATTTCTCGTTTTCCAAACGTAAAAAATGCGTTTCTTGTCCTCCCATTCCCTTCAAATGCTTGCTGGCTGTTTCCCCTTATACATCTATTTCCATAGTATAGTATAGTATAGTATAGTATAGTATAGTATAGTATAGTATAGTATAGTATGTTCCTCGTCTATGATCCCCGTTTCCATTACTTGCTGTTACAACCCGTCTACTTATCCAGTCATCATATATTCCACTGTTCCACACCATGGAGTTCCATCCCCCAGTTGGTACTAAAGATCAGAGAAATATTTTCTGATACCCTTGTGATTTCTTAATTAGCCTCTTACTTAAGTTCAGGTACGGCATGGGATCTCTTTTCAAAAGGAAACTTATATAATATACCCAATTTGGATTTTTTTCCACGTGAAAATGAACCAATTTATGAATGGTGTATCAGCCCCTCGGATTCATATGTGTTCCGGTGAATTGTTACGACACAAAGTTTTCCTGAACACACGGATGAACAATCCATATCTCTCCGTTCTCTCCAACCATCGGCATCCATGTGTTCCCAGTCGAAATTTTTTTGAGGTCAGACCCTCGCCATAAATTCGACTCTTGTTTTGAAAAGGGTTGTTGGATGCGGTCGTGCTGGGAGAGGTAACAGGTGTATATCTGATCATTCCCTTTTTATGGGCGAGTCTAAAAATTTGTACATTAGTGGGCATGGGGGAAAAAAAGACCCGGTGGAAGTGGTGAAAGTGAGTGAACTTGGAACAGAGGCCTTGGTAGAGGTACGAACACAGAGTGAGAGCAAAATGCCATTTGGTGAGACTACAGGGGAACAAGGGAAGTAGGCGAGGACTGAGGATGTTTAGAAAAGTAGTGCTGATATGAATGGACAAGTGCAGTGTGTGATATGGAAGGGTGGAACGTAGACGTACGAAAAAAAAGGTATTGAACGGGGGAATGAGGAAAGTTGAATTGCTAAAGGGGAAAGAATGGTGTATGGACGGTACCTGTAGGGGAAGAAATACGTATGATTAGGAGGTGTACGTGAGAAAGCAGCTGGAGCTCAAAAGGAAGGCACATGAGCTGAAAAAAGGGCATTGAGAGGTGGGGGTGGAAAGTGTGATGAGAACGAATGAGCACATGAAGCATCAATGAGAGGAGCAATGGGTATGTGTGACAGGAAGGAAAAGATGAAAAAGATGTGAAGGAGTACATTTTGAAAGGGATATTAAACGTGTCAGTAATAGAGTTTGCGGATGAGGTGTGTTTGGGATGAAGTTGTATGAAGTGCGAGAGTCATGGCGAATGGTTCAGTGAAACGTGGTGGTGAAAGCCTTTGATGAAGGGGGCAAAGCGGCGGGAGTGGATAGGATTGCGTAAAACCTTTTCAAGACAGAGAAAGACAACGTTTTTTGTTGGTTATTAGGCTTCTTAACGTATGTGTGGCTCAAGGTAAGATGCATGAGGAGAGGCAAAATGCATGTTAATTGCCCTTATGAATAAGGAAGGGGCAAAAGTCTAAGCTCGAATTACATACATATAAATTTGATGAATAAACTAGGCGGTGTATCTAGTGCATGTATGGGAGAGTGATGACTGAGAGGGTGGTGGCTAGGGAAGAGCAATGTGGCATAAGGAATGGTTCACGATGTGTGGATTATGTGTTCGCTTTGAAGACTATGTTAAGAAATCTTAGAGAAGGGGAGGAAAATTCATGTGCAATGATTATGGACCTGGAGCAGTAAGTTTCATAATCATTATCATTGGCTCATCTGGCCCCGTGAAAAGTTTTGAGACATGTTAACGGAGGAAACCAGACCAAGTACAACTATCGGGACCGCAGCTTAGAATAAACCTCTTACATTAAGAACAAGCGGGGGTTTAGCACTTAATATTTCTTGAAATCTTCGATACCTATTTTATAGGATGAGTAAAGCTAATCAAACTTTATTTCTGAGGATATTGTTTCCTGGGATGGCATACCTATTACATTTCCCAGTTTGTCTTGATTTAACAACAAAATTTAAAATGATCAAGACCAAATTCCTTTTCCAATTTTCAAAAAGGGGCCCCTTTAAAAGGTTGTTTCCCAGCTCTCTCTCTCCTCCCCTCCTCTTCTCCTCTCCTCCCTCTCCTCTCCTCTCTCCTCTCTCTCTCTCCCTCCTTCCCTCTTCTTCCTCTCCACCTCCTTCCCCTTCCCTCCTCTCACTCTCTCCTCCTCCCTCTTCCCTTTCCCTCTCCTCCTTTTCCCTCTCCCTCTCCCTCTTTTCCCCTCCTTCCCTCCCCCCTCCCCCTCTCTTCCTCTCACCCCTCTCTCTCCGCCCCTCTCTCCTTCTCTCTCTCCTCTCTCTCTTCCTCTCTCTCCCCTTCTCTTTCCTTTTCTCTCTCCTCTCCCTCTCTCCTTTTTCTCTCTCTCTCGTTTCTCCTTCCGTCCTCTCTCTCTCTCTCTCTCTCTCTCTCTCTCCCCTCTCTCCCCTTTCTCTCTTTTCCTCTCCGTCTGTCTCTTTCCCCTTTTATTATTTTTCCGCCCCTCATTTTGGGTTTTACTCAACCATAAAGTCAGACATACACTAAACCATGTACTCAGACGTTTACTCAACCACATACTCAGACATGCACTGAGCCATGTACTCAGGATTATACTCAACTATGTACTCAGACATAAACTATGCCATGTACCCAGGCTTTAACTCAACCACATGACTGAGACACGCACCAAGTCATGTACTCAGGCTCTTACACAACCATGCACTAAACCATGGACTCAGACGTTACTAAACCTCCCGCTTAGACGACCATACAGCCACGTAACCACGCTTTCCTTCGCCATTAGCGAGAAATTCCTCAAAAAAAAAAAAAAAAAAAGAAAAAAAAAACAAAAATGAAAGAGGAGAAAAAAAAGTGGAAAGCTGTCAGGCCCCTTGCTGGAGCAAAGTCAGTCTGAAATACGCACACGAAGTTTTGTTGGGAATCCTAAGCTCTTCACAGCTGAGGAAGATTAATAAAGTATTACTGCTTCAAGTTGGAGCTGGATGTCTTACTCACATTTAAGCTTTTCTATAACATTTTTCACGAATATAGGTGGAGCAAAGTATTATATTATTATTATATTATTATTATTATTATTATTATTATTATTATTTTCATTATTATTATATTATTATTATTTACTTATTTTTTTTATATTTATTATACTTTGTCGCTGTGTCCCGCGTTAGCGTGGTAGCGCAAGGAAACAGACGAAAGAAAGACCCAACCCACCCGCATACACATGTATATACATACACGTCCACACACGCACATATACATACCTGTACATTTCAACGTATACATATATATACATACATAGACATATACGTATATACACATGCACATAATTCATACTTGCTGTCCTTTATTCATTCCCGTCTCCAACCCGCCACACATGAAATGACAACCTCCTCCA
This sequence comes from Panulirus ornatus, assembly GCF_036320965.1. Classification (NCBI taxonomy): domain Eukaryota; kingdom Metazoa; phylum Arthropoda; class Malacostraca; order Decapoda; family Palinuridae; genus Panulirus; species Panulirus ornatus. The sequence goes on from NC_092224.1 coordinate 62,956,486, forward strand.
CCGCATGCGGGCGAGGTAGCGCTAGGAAAAGACAACAAAGGCCACATTCGTTCACACTCAGTCTCTAGCTGTCATGTATAATGCACCGAAACCACAGCTCCCTTTCCACATCCAAGCCCCACAAAACTTTCCATGGTTTACCCCAGATGCTTCACATGCCCTGGTTCAAGCCATTGACAGCACGTCGATTCCCGGTATAAACACATCGTTCCAATTCACTCTATTCCTTGCACGCCTTTCACGCTCTTGCATGTTCAGGCCCCGATCACACAAAATCTTTTTCACTCCATCTTTCCACCTCCATATTATTATTATTATTATTATTATTATTATTATTATTATTATTATTATCATTATTATTATTATTATTATTATTAGTATTATTATTATTATTATTTTATTATTATTATCATTATTATTATTATTATCATTATTATTATTATATTATTATTAATATTATTATTATTTTATTATTATTATTATTATTACTATTACTGTGTTTGAAGGAGTAGTGGTTTCCAACAATGTTATATGGTTGTGATCTATGGCTAAAGATAGGGTTGTGCGGAGGAAGGTGGATGTGTTGGAAATGAGATGTTTAAGGACAGTATGTGGTGTGAGGTGGTTTGATCGAGTAAGTAATGAAAGGGTGAGAGAGATGTTTGGTAATAAAAAAGAGTGTGGTTGAGAGAGCAGAAGAGGGTGTATTTAAATGGTTTGGTCACATGGAGAGAATAAGTGAGGAAAAAATTGACAAAGAGGATATATGTGTCAGAGGTGGAGGGAACGAGAAGTGGGAGACAATTGGAGGTGGAGGGATGGAGTAAAAAATATCTTGAGCGATCATGGCCTGAATATCGCAGGAGGGTGAAAGGCGCGCAAGGAATAGAGTGAATTGGAATAGTGTGGTATACCGGGTCGACCTGCTGTCAATGGATTGAACCAGGGCAAGTGAAGCGTCTAGGGTAAACCATGAAAAGTTTTGTGAGGCGTGGATGTGGAAAGGGAGCCGTGGTTTCGGTGCATTACACATGACAGCTAGAGAATGAGTGTGAACGAATATGGCCTTTTGTCCTTTCCTAGCGCTACCTCGCGGGAGGTGGGGGGATCCTATTTTATGTGTGGCGTGGCGGCGACGGGAATGAATAAAGGCAGCAAGCATGAATTATGTACATGTGTATATAGGTATATGTTTTTGCATGTATATATATATGTATACTTTAAAATGTATAGGTATGTATATGTGCGTGTGTGGACGTGTATGTGTATTATACATGTGTATGTGGGTGGGTTGGGCCGTTCTTTCGTCTTTTTCCTTGCGCTACCTCGCTAACGCGGGAGACAGCGACAAAATAAAATTGATATATTATCATTTTTATTATCATCATTATTATTTTCATTATTTTCATTACAATTATTATTATTATTATTATTATTATTATTATTTTATTATTATTATTTTATTATTATTATACTTTGTCGCTGTCTCCCGCGTTTGCGAGGTAGCGCAAGGAAACAGACGAAAGAATGGCCCAACCCCCCCCCCCCCATACACATGTATATACATACGTCCACACACGCAAATATACATACCTACACAGCTTTCCATGGTTTACCCCAGACGCTTCACATGAATTGATTCATTCCACTGACAGCACGTCAACCCCGGTATACCACATCACTCCAATTCACTCTATTCCTTGCCCTCCTTTCACCCTCCTGCATGTTCAGGCCCCGATCACACAAAATCTTTTTCACTCCATCTTTCCACCTCCAATTTGGTCTCCCTCTTCTCCTCGTTCCCTCCACCTCCGACACATATATCCTCTTGGTCAATCTTTCCTCACTCATTCTCTCCATGTGCCCAAACCATTTCAAAACACCCTCTTCTGCTCTCTCAACCACGCTCTTTTTATTTCCACACATCTCTCTTACCCTTACGTTACTCACTCGATCAAACCACCTCACACCACACATTGTCCTCAAACATCTCATTTCCAGCACATCCATCCTCCTGCGCACAACTCTATCCATAGCCCACGCCTCGCAACCATACAACATTGTTGGAACCACTATTCCTTCAAACATAGCCATTTTTGCTTTCCGAGATAATGTTCTCGACTTCCACACATTCTTCAAGGCCCCCAGAATTTTCGCCCCCTCCCCCACCCTATGATCCACTTCCGCTTCCATGGTTCCATCCGCTGCCAGATCCACTCCCAGATATCTAAAACACTTCACTTCCTCCAGTTTTTTCTCCATTCAAACTCACCTCCCAATTGACTTGACCCTCAACCCTACTGTACCTAATAACCTTGCTCTTATTCACATTTACTCTTAACTTTCTTCTTCCACACACTTTACCAAACTCAGTCACCAGCTTCTGCAGTTTCTCACATGAATCAGCCACCAGCGCTGTATCATCAGCGAACAACAACTGACTCACTTCCCAAGCTCTCTCATCCCCAACAGACTTCATACTTGCCCCTCTTTCCAAAACTCTTGCATTTACCTCCCTAACAACCCCATCCATAAACAAATTAAACAACCATGGAGACATCACACACCCCTGCCGCAAACCTACATTCACTGAGAACCAATCACTTTCCTCTCTTCCTACACGTACACATGCCTTACATCCTCGATAAAAACTTTTCACTGCTTCTAACAACTTTCCTCCCACACCATATATTCTTAATACCTTCCACAGAGCATCTCTATCAACTCTATCATATGCCTTCTCCAGATCCATAAATGCTACATACAAATCCATTTGCTTTTCTAAGTATTTCTCACATACATTCTTCAAAGCAAACACCTGATCCACACATCCTCTACCACTTCTGAAACCACACTGCTCTTCCCAATCTGATGCTCTGTACATGCCTTCACCCTCTCAATCAATACCCTCCCATATAATTTACCAGGAATACTCAACAAACTTATACCTCTGTAATTTGAGCACTCACTCTTATCCCCTTTGCCTTTGTACAATGGCACTATGCACGCATTTCGCCAATCCTCAGGCACCTCACCATGAGTCATACATACATTAAATAACCTTACCAACCAGTCAACAATACAGTCACCCCCTTTTTTAATAAATTCCACTGCAATACCATCCAAACCTGCTGCCTTGCCGGCTTTCATCTTCCGCAAAGCTTTCACTACCTCTTCTCTGTTTATTATTATTTATTATTATTATTATTTTTTTTTTTTTTATACTTTGTCGCTGTCTCCCGCGTTTGCGAGGTAGCGCAAGGAAACAGACGAAAGAATGGCCCAACCCCCCCCCCCCCCCATACACATGTATATACATACGTCCACACACGCAAATATACATACCTACACAGCTTTCCATGGTTTACCCCAGACGCTTTACATGCCCTGGTTCAATCCATTGACAGCACGTCGATTCCCGGTATAAACACATCGTTCCAATTCACTCTATTCCTTGCCCTCCTTTCACCCTCCTGCATGTTCAGGCCCCGATCACACAAAATCTTTTTCACTCCATCTTTCCACCTCCAATTTGGTCTCCCTCTTCTCCTCGTTCCCTCCACCTCCGACACATATATCCTCTTGGTCAATCTTTCCTCACTCATTCTCTCCATGTGCCCAAACCATTTCAAAACACCCTCTTCTGCTCTCTCAACCACGCTCTTTTTATTTCCACACATCTCTCTTACCCTTACGTTACTTACTCGATCAAACCACCTCACACCACACATTGTCCTCAAACATCTCATTTCCAGCACATCCATCCTCCTGCGCACAACTCTATCCATAGCCCACGCCTCGCAACCATACAACATTGTTGGAACCACTATTCCTTCAAACATACCCATTTTTGCTTTCCGAGATAATGTTCTCGACTTCCACACATTTTTCAAGGCTCCCAAAATTTTCGCCCCCTCCCCCACCCTATGATCCACTTCCGCTTCCATGGTTCCATCCGCTGCCAGATCCACTCCCAGATATCTAAAACACTTCACTTCCTCCAGTTTTTTCTCCATTCAAACTCACCTCCCAATTGACTTGACCCTCAACCCTACTGTACCTAATAACCTTGCTCTTATTCACATTTACTCTTAACTTTCTTCTTCCACACACTTTACCAAACTCAGTCACCAGCTTCTGCAGTTTCTCACATGAATCAGCCACCAGCGCTGTATCATCAGCGAACAACAACTGACTCACTTCCCCCACCCCCCCCCCCCCCTCCTGTGGGGGGGGGGGGGACCCCCCCCCCCCCACACACCCCCCCCCACCCCCCCCCCCACAAAACAAGCACCCACACAAAATTGGTAAAAAAAAAAAAAAAAAGGGGGGGGGGAAAAAAAAAAATTAGAGAGGGAAGAAATTATTAGGATTAGGGAAAAGAGGGAATTTAAAGGGATGTGTAGAAGTTAAAAAGAATGAATATTTGGTTTATATTGGTTATGATATATAAATAAGATATGAGTAAGGAATAAGGTTTAATTGAAGGGAAAGAGGAGGAAAAGTATAGGTTATATGGAAGTAAGACGAGGTTAAACGTTGCACTGCTTCGAACAACGTCCTCCCACAACCATATTAGTCTTAGACCTAACTAGCATCCGATCCTAAATCGTGCATTATGCCTTCTCCAGATCCATAAATGCTACATACAAATCCATTTGCTTTTCTAAGTATTTCTCACATACATTCTTCAAAGCAAACAACGGATCTACAAACCTTAACCCCCCCCATAAACACCACATCCTCTACCACTTTGAAACCGCACTGCTCTTCCCAATCTGATGCTCTGTACATGCCTTCACCCTCTCAATCAATACCCTCCCATATAATTACCAGGAATACTCAACAAACTTATACCTCTGTAATTTGAGCACTCACTCTTATCCCCTTTGCCTTTGTACAATGGCACTATGCACGCATTTCGCCAATCCTCAGGCACCTCACCATGAGTCATACATACATTAAATAACCTTACCAACCAGTCAACAATACAGTCACCCCCTTTTTAATAAATTCCACTGCAATACCATCCAAACCTGCTGCCTTGCCGGCTTTCATCTTCCGCAAAGCTTTCACTACCTCTTCTCTGTTTAACCAAATCATTTTCCCTAACCCTCTCACTTTGCACACCACCTCGACCCAAACACCCTATATCTGCCACTCTGTCATCAGACACATTCAACAAACCTTCAAAATACTCATTCCATCTCCTTCTCACATCACCACTACTTGTTATCACCTCCCCATTTACGCCCTTCACTGAAGTTCCCATTTGCTCCCTTGTCTTACGCACCCTATTTTACCTCCTTCCAGAACATCTTTTTATTCTCCCTAAAATTTACTGATATTCTTCTCACCCCCAACTCTACCATGTGCCCTTTTTGTGTTATGTTTCCCCCACCCTCTTCACCTTTTCTCTTGACCTCTGTCTCTTTCTTTTATACTTCTCCCACTCAATTGCATTTTTTCCCTGCAAAAATCGTCCAAATGCCTCTCTCTTCTCTTTCACTAATACTCTTTACTTCTTCATCCCACCACTCACTACCCTTTCTAAACAGCCCACCTCCCACTCTTCCTCATTGCACAAGCATCTTTTGCGCAATCCATCACTGATTCCCAAAATACATCCCATTCCTCCCCCACTCCCCTTACTTCCATTGTTCTCACCTTTTTCCATTCTGTACACAGGCTCTCCTGGTACTTCCCTATCTCTCCTTTTTTCACATCTTGGTTACATCCACACACATTTAGGCACCCCACTCTGAGCCTTCGAGGGAGGATGTTCACTCCCCGCGTGACTCCTTCTTCTGTTTCCCATTTTAGAAAGTTAATTATTATTATTATTATTATTTTTTTTTTTTTTTTTATACTTTGTCGCTGTCTCCCGCGTTTGCGAGGTAGCGCAAGGAAACAGACGAAAGAAATGCCCCCCCCCCCCCCCCCCCCCCCCCCCCCCCCCCCCCCCCCCCACTGACGAAAGAAATTATTATTATTATTAATATTATTATTATTATTATTATAATTATTATTATTATTAATTATTATTATTATTAATTATTATTATTATTATCATTATTATTATTATTTTTTTTTTTTTTTATACTTTGTCGCTGTCTCCCGCGTTTGCGAGGTAGCGCAAGGAAACAGACGAAAGAAATTATTATTATTATTTTTTTATTATTATTATTAATATTATTATTATTATTATTAATATTATTATTATTATTTTTATTATTATTATTATATTATTATATTATTATTATCATTATTATTATTATTATCATTATTATTATTATTAATATTATTATTATTATTAATATTATTATTATTATCATTATTATTATTATTATCATTATTATTATTATTATTTTTATTATTATTATACTTTGTCGCTGTCTCCCGCGTTTGCGAGGTAGCGCAAGGAAACAGACGAAAGAAATTATTATTATTATTTTTTTATTATTATTATACTTTGTCGCTGTCTCCCGCGTTTGCGAGGTAGCGCAAGGAAACAGACGAAAGAAATTATTATTATTATTAATTATTATTATTATTAATTATTATTATTATTTTTTTTTTTTTTATACTTTGTCGCTGTCTCCCGCGTTTGCGAGGTAGCGCAAGGAAACAGACGAAAGAATGGCCCAACCCCCCCCCCCCCATACACATGTATATACATACGTCCACACACGCAAATATACATACCTACACAGCTTTCCATGGTTTACCCCAGACGCTTTACATGCCCTGGTTCAATCCATTGACAGCACGTCGATTCCCGGTATAAACACATCGTTCCAATTCACTCTATTCCTTGCCCTCCTTTCACCCTCCTGCATGTTCAGGCCCCGATCACACAAAATCTTTTTCACTCCATCTTTCCACCTCCATATTATTATTATTATTATCATTATTATTATTATTAATATTATTATTATTATCATTATTATTATTATTTTTTTATTATTATTATTATTTTTTTATTATTATTATACTTTGTCGCTGTCTCCCGCGTTTGCGAGGTAGCGCAAGGAAACAGACGAAAGAATGGCCCAACCCCCCCCCCCCCATACACATGTATATACATACGTCCACACACGCACATATACATACCTGTACATTTCAACGTATACATATATATACATACACAGACATATACGTATATACACATGTACATACACACGTCCACACACGCAAATATACATACCTACACAGCTTTCCATGGTTTACCCCAGACGCTTTACATGCCCTGGTTCAATCCATTGACAGCACGTCGATTCCCGGTATAAACACATCGTTCCAATTCACTCTATTCCTTGCCCTCCTTTCACCCTCCTGCATGTTCAGGCCCCGATCACACAAAATCTTTTTCACTCCATCTTTCCACCTCCATATTATTATTATTATTATCATTATTATTATTATTATATTATTATTATTATTATTATTATTATTAATTATTATTATTATTTTTATTATTATTATATTATTATATTATTATATTATTATTATTTTTTTATTATTATTATTATCATTATTATTATTATTTTTATTATTATTATACTTTGTCGCTGTCTCCCGCGTTTGCGAGGTAGCGCAAGGAAACAGACGAAAGAATGGCCCAACCCCCCCCCCCCCCCGCCCCATACACATGTATATACATACGTCCACACACGCAAATATACATACCTACACAGCTTTCCATGGTTTACCCCAGACGCTTTACATGCCCTGGTTCAATCCATTGACAGCACGTCGATTCCCGGTATAAACACATCGTTCCAATTCACTCTATTCCTTGCCCTCCTTTCACCCTCCTGCATGTTCAGGCCCCGATCACACAAAATCTTTTTCACTCCATCTTTCCACCTCCATATTATTATTATTATTTTTATTATTATTATTATTATTATTATTATACTTTGTCGCTGTCTCCCGCGTTTGCGAGGTAGCGCAAGGTAACAGACGAAAGAATGGCCCAACCCGCCCACATACACATGTATATACATACGTCCACACACGCAAATATACATACCTACACAGCTTTCCATGGTTTACCCCAGACGCTTTACATGCCCTGGTTCAATCCATTGACAGCACGTCGATTCCCGGTATAAACACATCGTTCCAATTCACTCTATTCCTTGCCCTCCTTTCACCCTCCTGCATGTTCAGGCCCCGATCACACAAAATCTTTTTCACTCCATCTTTCCACCTCCATATTATTATTATTATTATTTTTTTATTATTATTATTATTAATATTATTATTATTATTACTGTGTTTGAAGGAGTAGTGGTTTCCAACAATGTTATATGGTTGTGATCTATGGGCTATAGTATAGTATATATAGTATAGTATAGTATAGTATAGTATGTTCCTCGTCTATGATCCCCGTTTCCATTACTTGCTGTTACAACCCGTCTACTTAGCCAGTCATCATATATTCCACTGTTCCACACCATGGAGTTCCATCCCCCAGTTGGTACTAAAGATCAGAGAAATATTTTCTGATACCCTTGTGATTTCTTAATTAGCCTCTTACTTAAGTTCAGGTACGGCATGGGATCTCTTTTCAAATAGGATATCTTATATAATATACCCAATTTGGATTTTTTTCCACGTGAAAATGAACCAGATTATGAATGGTGTATCAACCCCTCGGATTCATATGTGTTCGGTGAATTGTTACGACACAAAGTTTTCCTGAACACACGATGAACAATCCATATCTCTCCGGTTCTCTCCAACCATCGGCATCCATGTGTTCCCAGTCGATTTCTTTGAGAGTCAGACCCTCGCCATAATTCGACTCTTGTTTTGAGAGGGTTGTTGGATGCGGTCGTGCTGGGAGAGGTAACAGGTGTGATATCTGATCATTTCTTTGTATGGGCGAGTCTAAAAGTTTGTACATTAGTGGGCATGGGGGAAAAACGACCCGGATGGCAAGTGATGAAAGTGAGTGAACTTGGAACAGAGGCCTTGGTAGATGTATGAACACAGAGTGAGAGCAAAATGCCATTTGATGAGACTACAGGGGAACAAGGGAAGTAGGCGAGGAGTGGAGGGTGTTTAGAAAAGTAGTGCTGATATGAATGGACAAGTGCAGTGTGTGATATGGAGAGGGTGGAACGTAGACGTACGAAAAAAAAGGTATTGAACGGTCGAATGAGGAAATTTGAATTGCTAAAGGGAAAAGAATGGTGTATGGACGACACCTGTACGGAAGAAGTACATATGATTAGGAGGTGTACGTGAGAAAGCAGCTGGAGCTCAAAAGGAAGGCACATGAGCTGAAAAAGAGGGCAGTTGAGAGGTGGGGGTGGAAAGTGTGATGAGAACGAATGAGCACATGAGAGCATCAATGAGAGGAGCAGATGGGTATGTGATGACAGGCAAGGAAGAGATGAAAGAGATGTGAAGTGAGTACATGTTTTGAAGGCATATTAAACGTGTCAGATAATAGAGTTGCGGATGAGGTGTGTTTGGAATGAAGTGGTATGAAGTGCGAGAGTCATGGCGAATGGTTCAGTGAAACGTGGTGGTGAAGGCCTTTGATGAAGCGCGGCAAAGCGGCGGGAGTGGATAGGATTGCTGTAAAACTTTTCAAGACAGAGAATGACGTTTTTTGTTGGTTATTAGGCTTCTTAACGTATGTGTGGCCCAAGGTAAGATGCATGAGGAGAGGCAAAATGCATGTTAATTGCCCTTATGAATATGGAAGGGGCAAAAGTATAAGCTCGAATTACATACATATAAATTTGATGAATATAACTAGTGCGGTGTATCTAGTGCATGTATGGGAGAGTGATGACTGAGAGGGTGGTGGCTAGGGAAGAGCAATGTGGCATAAGGAATGGTTCACGATGTGTGGATCATGTGTTCCCTTTGAAGACTATGTGTAAGAAATGCTTAGAGAAGGTGAGGAAGTTCCATGTGCCAATGATTATGGACCTGGAGCAGCTAAGTTTCATAATCATTATTCATTGGCTCATCTGGCCAGTGAAAAGTTTTGAGACATGTTAACGGAGGAAACCAGACCAAGTACAGCTATCGTGGACTCGCAGCTTAGAAATATACCTCTTACATTAAGAACAAGCGGGAGTTGAGCACTTAATATTTCTTGAAATCTTCGATACCTATTTTAGTAGGATGAGTACGCTAATCAAACTTTATTTCTGAGGATATTGTTTCCTGGGATGGCATACCTCATTACATTGCTCCAGTTTGTCTTGATTAACAACAGTTAAACTGATCAAGACCAAATTCATATTCCATTGTCAAGGGCCAGTAATAGTTGCTACCCAGTCTCTCTCTCTCTCTCTCTCTCTCTCTCTCTCTCTCTCTCTCTCTCTCTCTCTCTCTCTCTCTCTCTCTCTCTCTCTCTCTCTCTCTCTCTCTCTCTCTCTCTCTCTCTCTCTTTTCCACAGGGGTCTTCCAAATATTCCCCAGATCCAGATGGACGAAGCATATGTCTCTGATGGCATGCCACCTCGTATTCTTAGGGCACCACCAATCGTTGCTCAGCTATTTCGCCTGTGTCTAAAAACCCCATCTATCCCTGTGTTTGGACGCTCGTCTTAGTGCCGCCCATCTCCAAGAAAGGTGAGGAAACTCTCTAACCCTTCAAGTCTTTAGCGCTACATTGCCCTCACTTCTGCTATCCCCAGAGTCTTTGAAACTCTCCTAAACCCTCACTTTCTCAAGCACTTACAATCCTCTTATTTCAGATCACCAGCATGGATTTCCCATTGCTGGCTGTACTGGTGATCCCTTCTGTATAACTCGCCTCTGGTCTTATATCATAGATTTGGGTGGGACTTTTTCAATAGCCTTCGACATCTCCAAAGCATTTCTAAACTCCCTTCTTTTGGTTTCACCGCTTCTCTCTGGCCGTTCCATTGCACTAGCTGTCGCTGGAGCTTCTTCGCCGTCCTACCTTAACGAAGGTGGTGTTCGTCAGAGTTCAGTCCTATCACGTACTCTCTTTCTTCTCTCAGTAAATAATCTTCTCCCTTCTAGTTATAACCTTATTTACTCCTATGCTCATAACTCCACTCGCTTATAGTTATAACTTTATTCTCTCTTATGCTTATAATTCCACATTACATGGTTCAGCTCGCTTCTCTCCTTCTAGTTATAACCTTATTTACTCCTATGCTCATAACTCCACTCACTTATAGTTATAACTTTATTCTCTCTTATGCTTATAATTTCCACATGACGTGGTTCAGCTCGCTTCTCTCTTCCTTTCTCTGATACTCGTTCTCTTTTTCGTACTGATCATATTTCCTCTCTCAATTCTGACTTGTGCTGCATAGTGGAGTGGGGAGTTGTAATCTTGTGAAATTTGATAGTGCTGAAACGCAATTTCTCTCTGAATCGTTTGTTTCCCTGTGTTCAGTTTCAATAAAGCACAATTCAACCTTGTCATAATATGTTGAGCATAATCATCTCCAGTGTCTTGGAAATCTTACATAATCAGCATCACAAAGTCTGTTTCCCACAAGATTAATGTGTTGTATAAGTACCGTAATATTTTTTCTTTGCTTCCCACAACCTCTGCGTAAAGTCCAGCCACTCAATGATTGGCTGTTGTGACATCTTCTTTCCTCGAATAGCTGAGCTGTGGAAGTCTCTTCCTTTTTTGGTCTTCCCTTCTTCATCTAACCTTTCTTCCTTTAAAGTCAGGTTTACAAACACTTGCGAGAGCCCTGATTAATTTCTACTCTCTTTCTCATCAGTTTTTTTTACTTTCACCCAAGATGGCCCTGAGTGGGGTATATTTGTCCGTGCCGCGTTGGTCATTGTAAACAGCAAGAATTGATACAAACCACTAACCATCACTAGCGGACCCATCCTCTGTAGCTCATTGTACCATCACAACCACAGTCTCTGTAACTTCATACAACGCAGCTGTGTATCTTATCTTACTATGTGGTTAGTATAGTTACCCTCCGAACATTCTTGGCCAGTACGCTGATCCCTTAAACATGAAGAGACTGAGATCATATACGCTGGAATGGCTTGGGACTGTAGGAAACTATTATAGATGAGCATTTTCAATAGTTCCTCTTTTACTTACTCCTTATGCATAGATTTAGAGTTGTCTCGCTTCCTCTGTTTGCCTGACACGAATGAAGGAAGGAAACAGTGGGTGTGGAGGAGTCGGCTGGACGCTGGGGATTGTAGCCATAATAGCTGATTCTTTTCGATTTCCTCAGCAGCAGGATTACTCTCATTACAGTCAGCTTGGAAACGCCATACCTGGGCTTTCTCAGGAAACGAAATTGGGTTTTCCGATCCCATCGTTGATGACGACTGCCATTCCATGCAGTCCACGTCTGCAGGATCTGAAGTAGTGATTCCCTAAATCCTTTTAAAGTGAAAAAAGTATCTCTTTTTTTTTCATTTCATTCGTGATGATGTAAACAATAATGTAACTTTGTATAATCATTGAAAATTCTAGCTTCGCCATTCACGCACGAGAGGGAGCCATGTTCTGCTTGAAATGCTAAACCAAAATGTTCTAAAAGAATCTCTTACAACATAAACTGATGTCGCTTCTTAGTTTCGAGAAATTAATAGCAAAACGTGGACGACATTCTCTTAGGAACATGATGCATGGAAAAGTTTGGGTGCAGTGAAGGATTTACGTTGGTCCACAAACATGGCAACTGAGAGTGTTGAAAAAAAAGAAGTAATTCACGTTCATATGAAACAAAATTGGTTAGGTAACGATGAAAATTGGAAAGGTACCAAAAATGGTGAGCATGACTGGAGTCGAATTGATTTGACCGGTGGAAAATGTCTCACGAAAAGAGTATTGCTGAAGAAAACGAAGGCAAAGAATACCTCATCGCAATGAAACGTATAAAGTTATGGAAGAAATTATGTGATGTGTTAAGAGTCAGAGGGTACGAGCGGGCTGGGAGAGACCCAACAGGACAAAGAAACCGCTTGTGCTAATAAGCTGCCGAAGGAGGAGCTACCATTATCAAAATTGACTTCTTACACACTGAGGAAATGTTTTCCGTTGTTCTATTGTTATTCTGGTGTGTGTGTGTGTGTGTGTGTGTGTGTAGGTGTGTGTGTGGGGAGGGGGGAAAGTGTGTTAGTTGCTTTATTTTAACCTTTCATTTGTTGTCCTTCAAGAGAATATTCTTTAAGATTATATAGAAATGCTGAACCATCTAGAAATAAGCACGTCCTCACACGCACAGTGAAGACATGATACAATGAAATACAAAACACAGGCGGAGTCTCGACGGAGTGGCATTTCTCTTCCCTCATCCTTACCCCCCCCAGGATGTCGTGGGTGTCGGCTATAAGAAGAATCTGTTTGTGCGAGGACCGTGAAAAACACTTACGGAGGCCGGAGAGAAGACTGCCTGGCTGAAGTAATAAATCTGAGTGAGAAATTAAGGTGAGAAAGGAAAGATGATGGATGACACGGAAGCCAGGCAGGATTCAGAAGAAAAGGTGTACTTCAAAAGCTGGTAAACCACTTCATGTAAACAAGTGGAGAATTGGGAGTTGGTGTGGAACGTATACTATTATGCAAATAGTTCTTCAGGTCTGTGGTTTTGTCGAATACTGACCAAGTCCATGAGGTCGTTGTTTGCTGAATCAAAAGGCCAGTGACCTATGGAAGGTCATTTAGGCCAGCCATTCCTTTATCATATACAAGTAAGGGACGGCGAAAGGCAGGAAGGACATATTTATGTGCTGGTGTGGGAGGAACTCTTGGCGATGGCGTTAATTGTGTCTGCTGGGTCTCGAGGATGTTGTTATTGTAGACGTCGATGTTGGATGATGCTGACTGAGCGATCTTTATCTCTTGAGAGTTTTGTTGACTGTAGTAGACCAGTTATGGAAGACTGGTGTATCCTTAATGGTGTTACAAACACAGCTGTTCCAAAGGTTTTGTTAAACTAGTTTGATTGTAATCTTCCGTTACAAACACAGCTGTTCCAAAGGTTTTGTTTAACTAGTTTGATTATGATCTTCCGTTACAAACACAGCTGTTCCAAAGGTTTTGTTTAACTAGTTTGATTATAATCTTCTGTTACAAACACAGCTGTTCCAAAGGTTTTGTTTAACTACTTTGATTATAATCTTCTGTTACAAACACAGCTGTTCCAAAGGTTTTGTTTAACTAGTTTGATTATAATCTTCTGTTACAAACACAGCTGTTCCAAAGGTTTTGTTTAACTAGTTTGATTATGATCTTCCTTCCTTGAACCCTTGCATTCGTCATAAGCTATAAGACTGCTGTCTAACGGCTCTTTGTTGAAAATCCTGTACCTCTTATTGCGTCCTCTCAGAGCCTTCCTGCGCTCACCAAGGAACTCTAAGCTTCGCGCTGGTGGAAGGAATTTTAGGAATAGTAGCCTGAGCGGAAAATGCAAATGATTATTGTACAGTTTTATTTAGACTGGCGATCCTTGACAAAAAAAAAAACCCCTCAGCCTTCTTTCTTGAAATTGAATTTAGTTGGGAAAGTCATGGTAGATTGGTCGCACGAGTAAGAAGTATAGATAGGGAGGTGGTCGCTTCCCAAGGAATCGTCATAAGTAACCTTTGTGAATTTATTTAGTACATTTGGAGAAGACGGAGATAAGAGCAATGGCTGACATATGGCTGCCCGTCTGTTCGTGCACGTGAGTTGCGCTGTCGTCGCTCAGTCGAGATAGGTTTGAGTTGAGCACATCAACCATTTGCTCCCTTCTACCAGTTACCCTTTACCTTTCCCATCGATGATGTTGAGCATTTAAGTCTTCCAAAGCAGATTTTTGTCAGGTTATTGGGTTAAAAAGTGGGATTCATCCTGTTACATATCAATCTCTTGATTGACAACGCGGGATCGCGTTGTGGAAGGTCAGTAAGATTAGAAAAAAAACGTTTTATCTTTTGGTTTTTGGTGAACGGAACTTTAGAACTACATAAAAGTAAGTCATGCGGGAAAATTAAAGAAAAAACTATTTCATTGAAAGCAGCCGTGGTAATAGGGAAAAAGTAGATCATGAGAAGATAGTGTATCATATTTACCTTAAAGAATATTTACCTTACCAAATGATCACTTTCATTCCTAAGTTCTTATTCAGCACAACGATGATAGGCAGAGTAATCAGCACAACAGCCGCTAGATATAGCGGTTTGATGTAGTACGGGATGGGAAAAAGTAGAAAAGAAAATGAAGCCAGACAAGAATTTATTAGTTTGGGACGTGAGGCAAGTGAGGAGGTAGAGCGGTGAGGTTAGTTACTATATTGTCGAATATGAGAGGAAACATTCTTATGTTTGCTGGAAGGGTAGACACCCGGGTATCAGGTAGTAGATACAAGGAAAGTGTTTTATGATGTTCAAGGAATGAAGACTAACCATAATATCACAGTAAGAAATTTTTATTTCTTTACAAGAGATGAACACTTTTAGGTACTCAAAGTGCAGGAAGAAATGATACGAAAAGTAAGGAATTGATTAAGTTGAGAAAGCAAAGTGGAAATCTCAGTGATACAGTGTCTGAGGATGTGAGTAGAGTAGGAAAGTATTTAGAACATAGAAAATGTAGATAACATGTAGCTACTACTGACATTGAGCCAGCTTAGTTTGACTGAGGGGCAGAGAGAGGAAGCAGGCTATTAGACCTGATAAAAGGATAGGCTGAAAAGTGAGAAGATTGAAAATTATGCAAAAGCTTACTTTTAAGAGGTTAGTGAATAGTAGAGTTTAGAAAATAACAGGATGATAGAATAGTGTAGAGCACTGATATAATCACCCATCTCTCGCCATCCACTTTCGTTTCTAACGACACTAGTCTGAAACTCACCTCCTTACACTCTTTCACAGACTCCAACTTCTGCTTCAGCAGTAGTACTACCCGTTCCTTAGCTCTTGCTCTGAAACAAACCCCTGACTTTACAAGTATGGCATTTCCAAACCATTCATCCCCTTTACCCTTGAAGTTTGTTTCGCTCAGAGACAAACATCCAGTTTCCTTTCCTCAGACATACCACCTATCTATACTTTCTTCCTATCTTGCTTACAGTATGATAATTCAGACTCCTCACTCCGAACCTTCCAAGAAGATGAACACTCCCTCTCTCATTAAAGCTACAAGTCATAACCTCTTCCTACGTACACTATATTCCATTCTTTCGTTGCTCCTTTCTTCATTTACAATGAATGAATGAGTGGATGAACAAAAATATATACATTAATCAGGACTCCACAGGCGTTTGTAGATATTATTTTTAAGGGAAGAAAGGTTAAAGGAAGAAGGAAAGGAAATAGAGTATAGGTATTTCTACAACTTCGTTGTTTAAGGAAAGGAGGAACTATGACGGTAAAGAAAATTATCGTTACATTTATCAACAACTCCTCCTCTTCACAAGGAAAAAAAATCACGAAATATAGACGTGCAAATCTCCCACAACGCTTAAGGCTCCTCGCTCCCAGCATCCTGTGGTGTAAACAATCACAGGGATGCGGAGGGCTTAGGCAGAAGCTGTATTGGTACCTTGTTAAGACCCTTCTCTCTCTAATTGAACCTCTCTCTCTCTCTCTCTCTCTCTCTCTCTCTCTCTCTCTCTCTCTCTCTCTCTCTCTCTCTCTCTCTCTCTCTCTCTCTCTCATTTTATCAACAGTCGCGGGTTTTCCACCATATTCTTCCCGTTGTTAAGCACTGTTTAACTAGTACCTCTCCTGATTTCTTATTTCAGATAACGGACTGTTTCGTGATGTTTCCAATAGTCTCTGTTTCTGTCGAGAACTAAGACTCACGAGTTCGTTTCATGAGAGAAAGTTGTGGCTAATCCAACATCAACATTCGTGTTGCAAGCGTCATGGACCTTGGATCTTCAACCAAACATTGACGTCATCAGGCATCGAAAACCCGTAAGAAGAACATCATCAACGACTCGAGATAAAACCAGTTGGTACATTGAAGGAAGCAGCACACAGAGTGTGGCAGACACAAGAACACAAGGACGACGCAGACTTCAGTCATACCCAAGACCACGACAAGAGGACGACTGTAGAGCACAGCTCTTGGCTCCTACAGAACCTGAAAGCACTGAGAGAAGCTCCAACCTGATCATCGATGTACAGTGAACAAATGTTAAGCTTAGCTTAATCCATTATCTTCTAGACCAACTGGCGAAAGCAATCACTACACACATCCCATAATCTGTCAGGGGCATATATAGATAAGGCACCAAAAAGTGTGTGGTTGGTCTCCTCACAGAAACTGAGGGAAGCAGCCGCTAGATATGAATCACGAGTTCAAGCCTTGATGGTAGGACCACATACAGACATCTCAAGAGGGCAATAGCGTAGATGTTAGTGTCGAGTAGGGAGGTGGTAGCAACATCACGTCGTATATGAAGGGATGTTTGAAGGGAGTTGATGCTTGAGAAATTGATGAGACTGAAGGCATTTTATTCCACTCTAGTAAACAAAGACCTGGAAGGAGACCCTAACCAAGAAACGTCAGCAGAACTCCATCGTGAAGCGAGTGTTGTCCCCCCGTAGATATGAAACATCAACTCACAAGAGAAGATAAATACACTGCTGCACAATACCCCTGCTTTTGGGCAGGAGATTTTGTAAGGTTTATAATATTGGATGTCGAGGTTAGAGTAGAGTATATGGTTATATCCAACATATTTATGTTAATGCAGGAATGAACTGTAGTGTTTTTGAATTGAAGAGATGGAAATGAGCGATATTTAGAAAGCTTTTGAAGTAAAGATCTGAGTTGTAGCACTAAATTATTTAACCAGATTTCTACTTCCCCATCACGAGATATCCGACAGGTCCAGATAAAGTGAGAAGATGTGTTCAGTGAGGGAACGAGAATGAATATGAGAGTGAGGAAGGGAGGAGAAATGAGTGGAAGTATGAAGGGTAAAGAGCAGTGTGAATTACGTGTTATCAAGTGGTATTTAAGAGATGGAGACGATGTGAGTTGTGGAGTGGATGCCCCCAACCCATCTGGACAGATGTAAACCCGTTAAATGTTTCGGATCCCCATTTCTTCGGATTTCTCCTTCTCATACTCCAGATGTTTTCCATCTCTCCCAAACTACACAAATAACCTCCAAAGCCAAAGCAATAGTATATTTTGGTACTCTAAATCTGATATCAAAACTTGACTCACTTTCCTAACGCCGCATTGCTGGTTCTCTTTCCCCCATTCCTGTAGGTATTACTCCGGTGTCTGTGCCCAAGAAGTAGTTTCCTGTGCGCCTCCGCATTACTTTGCAGTCGTGCGTCATACACTGTAAGTGGTGTGGCTGTTGGCAACTCAAGGGTACATTGGTTGTGATGTTTGCCTCTTTTCCTCCACAACTCACCTCTGAGTCCTATTCTCTCTCTCTCTCTCTCTCTCTCTCTCTCTCTCTCTCTCTCTCTCTCTCTCTCTCTCTCTCTCTCTCTCTCTCTCTCTCTCTCTCCATTTACAGTCTGCCTCTTTTTTGGAAGGGCAAGCTTTTCTCTTAGACTCTTATTTTCTCTATTCTTATATATTCTTACGTTTTCTGTTCTTCTTTCTTCGCTCTTTCTTCAACTATTTGTTATGTTTTATTCAAGGTTTTTATCCATTTGCTTCAGCGTCTTATCCAATCATTAATAGATCGAAATGAAAAGAAGAAAGTTCGTTGTTGCTTTCAAGTTTTCCTGTGGTGGCACTACGAGAGTCAGCTTCTCCCAACACCCGTAACTCCTGCTCTCACCACCTCTGGTCATCACCATATCCCTGCATCACGTCACTCCCTCCTACACCCTCATCGTCACCATATTCCTGCATCACGTCACTGCCTCCTACACTCTCATCGTCACCATCACATCTTCAGCCAACATCAGTAGTCACCATCGCTTACACCGCCAGCTGGTTACCATTACTGCAGCCTCACCGCTCGCTGTTATGTCTAGCTCCTTCGCCATCACTAACTGCATCACCTTCACTTACTGCACCAACACCACCACTACCACCGCTATCACCACCACTTGCGCCACCACCAGCACCACCACTACCACCACCAGCACCACCACCACTTATTCCACCACCAGCACCAACACAACTTACTCCGCCGACAACTTACTCCGCCACCAGCACCACCACCACCACTCACTCCACCACCAGCACCACCACCACTTACTCCACCACCACCACCACCACCACCACTTACTCTAGCCCCACCTGATTTCCCATCACTCCGTTCTTTAACACCATCTGGTCCATTACCACAAACATCACCATCTCCATTAATCACTTACTCCAACAACACTCCCTTCGTCAACACCATCTGGTCCATTACCACAAACATCACCATCTCCATTAATCACTTACTCCAACAACACTCCCTTCGTCAACATTTGCTCCAGCAACACCTGCTCTGCTCCTACCCACTTCCCCACCACTCCCTGCACCGTAGCCTACGTAATCATTATCACCTTCCTCTCCAGCCACCCTCATGACAATCATATACTCCCTCATCTCCTTCTCCACCTCTACCTGCTCCACCAACACTCCCACTTGCTTCATCACCACCTTCCTCCCTCCCACATCCTCCATCATGGCGCCATTTGCTTCACTTTCATATACACCTTCACTTCCACCATCTCCACTTCCTACACCACCACATTTTCACCCTCACCTGCTCCATCACCACTTTATAAACTACCTCAAACTACTGAACTAACTCCTTCCCCACCATCTGCTCCATGGATATGTTCCCCTCCTATACTTGCTCCGTCAGCGCCTTCTTCACCACCCTCTGCGCCTCCTACATTGTCATCATCACCTGCAGGGTGATCACCGCCTCCATGATTACCACCTTCTTCACCTGACATATATAAACATGCAGTGAAAAGTGAGTGATAAAAAGCGCAACTGTCACAAACACTGATCCTTTAACATTTCCTTTGGACTTAAAACAGTAGGAAAAAAAAAGTTGTGGCTCATGAACCAATCTTTTTTTCCTGTTTTGCGCTGTTGGAGACGTATAAGCTGCTGTTCTGTAAGTCGATTAGGTTAGGTTAATGTAAACTAATACTTCGATAAGGTTGTTATCATAAGATTAGGACTGCCTTCAGTTGTGTGTTATAACGTGAAACAGCACATACGTTACCTGAGTGTGGCTTCCAGGAAGCTCGCTAGGGAACAAAGTTATAACTTTACGAGAGACCAGAGCATTCGAAACTTGCTCATTTTGTGTTGAGAGAAAGTGTTGAAAAATTAAGAGTATTTTGAGAAATGATAAAAGAATTGAAAAAATGTATATAGAATGGGTATATAAGACATTAGATCATCGTGCACAACAGGGATTGAGGGGGGAAAAAGTTGGTGTACTGTACAAAAACCATTATAGAAAATCACCATAAGACTATTGAATAATTCTCTGATATCGAGATGAAGATTTCAAGAGCAGACTTTGTGGATATAGAAACGGATTTCAAGAAATTACGATATACAGTATAGTTTATGTTACACATGGGTCCGCTGCAGAGAGAAAGGATAGACAGAGTGTGAGTTTGAATGGAAAAAAAAATGGAGGAAGTGGATCGTTTTCGATACCTGGTAGTGGTCGTGGCAGCGGATGGAATTGTGGAAGCGGAGGTGAGTTATAGGATGGTTGATGGAGTGAAGGTTCTTGGGGCATTGAGGAATGTGTGGAGGGAGAGGCCGCTATCTGGGAGGGCGAAAATGGGTTTGTCTGGAGGTATTTAAGTCTCAGCGATGGTGTATGGATGCAAGGCATGGGGTATAGATGAGAAGGTATGGAGGAGGGTGGATGTGCTGGGAATGAAATGTTTGGAGACAATATGTGGTGTGAGGGAGGTTGAATCGAGTTAGTGATCGCAGGGTAAGAGAGATGTGTGGCAGTTTGAAGAATATGGTTGAGAAAGTTTAAGAGGGTGTGTTGAAATGGTTTAGCCCTATGGAGAGAATAGTTGACTTAGAGGGTATATGTGTCAGATGTGGAGGGGACGAATTAAAGGGAAGAGACGTATTTGAAGGTGGAAGGATGGAGTGGAAAAGATCATGAGTGATAGGGGCCAGAACTTGAAAGAGGGCGAAAGGAGTGCACGGGATAGGATGAAATGAAGCGATGTGATACACAAGGGGCAACGTGCTGTCAAATGAAGCCGTTCTTCGTCTGTTCCTGGTGCTACCTTGCAAACGCAGCAAACGGCGAACATCTGAAATAAAGATAGGAAAAACAGAGTAAAATAGACTCGGAGAAGCGAGTTGATATCGGGTGAAAGCTGCCTTAGACTAGTGTAACGGTAATGAAAAGACTTTGAAATTACCTTAGCAATATTGATAAAAGACGAACAAAGGCTCCAAGCAGACTTTATGGTCGCTTTTAGAATGCTGCTTCTCGATGTTGTAAATATAGTGAAGTTGTTGGTAATTAATCAGGCAAGACGAGATGTAATCAAGGTTGATGATTCGTTCTCAATACATTCCCAGGGCGATTGAAATCACGAAGCGGCGGTCTGAGTTCGCTCTCCAGATAGCTTGCCAAGGCAATCTCGGTCCAGCATTAAATCCTTTTTTCTTTTCTGTAAAATATGGTATTTCGCCGCGCTGCTTGTCAACACTTTAATGATATGAGGGAGAGAACGGGGAGCCAAACGAGACTAATAGAGGGATAAGGAGATGAAGAGTGAGGAGAGGGAGGGAGGGAGGGACAATGAGAAGAGAGAGAGAGAGAGAGAGAGAGAGAGAGAGAGAGAGAGAGAGAGAGAGAGAGAGAATAAATGACAGGACGGGGAGATGGGTAGGAAGTGATGGTGATGGAAGCTGAGTGGATGGAGAATCGAGGGAGGATGTGGGACAGGAATATGATGAAGAGGAAGAAGGATCGAGAGAGGAAAAAAAAAAAAGCGTGGGAAGAACTTGGCAAACGAGACAGAGGAGGACAATGAAGAGAGGGAACTTTGGTGTTCACGTACAGAATGTACATCATAAAGTTTCGGAGTTAGGGAGGACAATGAAGAGAGGGAACTTTGATGTTCACGTACAGAATGTACATCATAAAGTTTCGGAGTTAGGGAGGACAGTGAAGAGAGGGAACTTTGATGTTCACGTACAGAATGTACATCATAAAGTTTCGGAGTTAGGGACAACTGTACTAAAGGACATTACGATATGACTCATATTTCTGAATCTTGGTTAGATGTCAGAAATTGAGATTGCCTCGCCGAACAAGCAATTTAGGGGAGACTCAGTGTTACAGTGATTGGTGAAGTAAAGTTGGCGGTGGTGATTTGGTCTTTCTTAAAGCTCGCGTCAGTCCTTTGATGAAAAAAAAAAAAAAATGTTGCACCCGTTGATAATAATCAGCTTCATTTTTGTAGAAGTGAAAGATAAGCTTTGTAAGAAAATAACTGCAGGACTAGTTTACAAGTCCCTACATAGATACCAGAGGCAGGCGAGAGATTTTGTGATCGGCTGGCAAAAATATGTGATGAAAACGATTTGATCATAGTGGGAGACTACTTAAGTTTGCTTGAATGTGCTCTGATCCAATTAATTGATAAATTTTCTCTCGCGACAAGATGATTTATGTTTAGCTCTAGCTCCAGACGAGGATCTCATTGATCATGTTGAGACTGGAGAAAAGATTACTTTTGAGATCACTTTCAGTTGTGCTTATAATGATGATCTTGACAGACAAAGCTGGGATAACGTCGTCAGTGAGAGAGCTTCACTAAAACTTTCAAAGCAGTTGAGGGAGCATACACCTCAGTGCACAATAGACGGATCTTTTTCGAAACAAAACCAAAATGTGGAATAATGAAATGAGGAAGCGTCATTTTTTCTAAATCAAGTAGCGCATAAGAAACTACCAAGATGATCCAGGATCAAGAAAAAAATCCTATGAGAGCCAGTTAGATAACCTGAATTTATTAAGCTTAGAAATGGTAACATTAAAAGGTAGTCTAACTCAGAATTATTAAGGGATTCGATTATCTCAATCTAACAAGCTCCTTAGGCTTGATTCGTCTGATTTCATGCGTGGCATTGGATACATTTTCGTAAGCCAACGTTTAAATTCGAATGAAGCGAAGCACTTTTCTTTCAACTGGATTGTTGGTATATGATATGTTTAACCAATTAGAGTGCGTGCAAACAGGACTGTAGGTACGTTCAAGAACAGACTTGATGAATATTTAGCTTTAATTCCACGACTAACATTGTTTGATCCCACTTAGTTACAGGAAAAATGTGCAAGTTTTTCTTTGAAACGACGTTTGTACGCCTCACAACACTAATCTGCGAGTTTCTAACATCTGTCACAAACAGCCTCGAAAGAAACCATATATATATATATATATATATATATATATATATATATATATATATATATATATATATATATATATATATATATAGAGAGAGAGAGAGAGAGAGAGAGAGAGAGAGAGAGAGAGAGAGAGAGAGATGCTATTAGGACAACGAAGAGTATCGCTCCTCCAAGAACAAATAGTTTTGTGGCCTCAGGTTCCCGTGTTTTCTGCTGTCGTCGTTGTTTCCTGACGTCTGTGGCAGCATCCTGGGTTTCCTGAGTCCCTTCACCCCACAATATGTATCTGCCAAAGTGGAAACACTCGTCTGGTCTCACACGAGCTCCCTGACTTTCATCTCAGCATTCGAGGATCTCCTCTCTCTCTCTCTCTCTCTCTCTCTCTCTCTCTCTCTCTCTCTCTCTCTCTCTCTCTCTCTCTCTCTCTCTCTCTCTCCTGTGGTATCAAGCCTGAGAAACTAGAATTTTCTTTCCGCTGGGCATTTGGCAAGAGCGAACTTTTGAGAATGATGTCGTCAGTCCCACCGTTCCTTCCCTACACTTCAGTGGTTTCCCTGCCCCAGATATACTGGATTTCAGTGGGGACAGACTCCGTGTAAGGCTTAGGGGGTAAACGAATGCAAGGTGAGTCTAGGTGAAGATATTTACCGAGACGTGAATTTGATAGAACGCGTCGAAGATTCACTTCATGGGAAGCCCTACTGGCTCGTAGATGGACCTTCCTCATGTGGGTCGTAGCCTGCTCCAGCGTGGTTCAAGCTGTCGTCTTCAGGTTGAGTTTGTCTCCGTGTCAGTGAGAATCAGTGGAGCAGTACTTCCGGATGTGTTATCTTCAAATTTCTCCCAAGTCTTTATCACAATTTAAGACGCCAGTTCACTGAAGTCTTCATGAGATGACAGTTAGGCTAGAATGGTGTCTTAGAAACTAAGGTATTACATGTTCTAGCAGCAAGTGCTGTTTGTGCCCACTCGGGGGTAATTAAGGCGAAGTTGCAGGGCTTTGAAAGAAATCGTTCTCTTGAGTCTGTCACTTGATAGCGATGGTGAGTCCCCTGGGAACAGTATCAATCTTGGGGAAAAGTAACCACTTGGTGAGGAGGAGGAGGAGGAGGAGGAGAGGGTATCGTTGGAATCTATAAGATTGAAACCCTTTACCCATACTCATAGATCCTCATCGTCTCTCTCTCAAATGGCATGAATGGCCCTAGTACCCCGGTTTGATACGTGACGCAATATTGCCTCACACGAAATTGCAGAGATGCTTTTGGCAATCTCCAAGATGAAGGTAATAGTTATATTTGGAGTGGTTATGTAATTATTGATTCCAACGATTGCTTAACCATAAATGTTTTCCTACGTGTGTGTGTGTGTGTGCGTGTGTCCTACTGAATTCAATCGTTTTTTGGACTGGTACTTCAACATTCCACTTATTTGTGATGAATGTATCAGAAATCATGTTACCCTCTCCTCCTACTGCCGCTTACCGCCTGTGTGCACAAGGACACTCACCCTCTCCCCTGCTGCCTCTCACCAGCCATATATACGAGCCTGCACACCCTTATCTCCTGCTGCCTCTCACCACCCATGTCTGCGTGCATACTCACCCTCATCTCCTGCTGCCTCTCACCACCCATGTGTATGTGCATACCCTCATCTCCTGCTGCCTCTCACCACCCAGGTATTAAGTCAACTTCTCACGTCTCTTCCTGGAAGGCGATCTTTACTGGCCTCATAATCGTAGCGAGAGGACCTGAAGTGTAAACGTTCACCATCTGCATATTGAGCCCACGTGGACTCCACCTGACTTACTTTCCCGAAACGTTCAGCAAACGTATCCTACTGAGACGCTAGAAACGATCCTCGTTTTACAGCCCAGCTCTCCTGGGAAGTTTACAAGTATTTTAAAGGAAAACGTCAGAGAGTTGTGACTCTGGAACGCTTCTCTCGTGGCAGTAAGGTTACATATGAACTTGACCACATATGCGTGTTAAATCGATGGATTTGACACGGTTCTCATCTGCTTTTTGTGGTGTTTTTGGTAATTTTTTGCTATTCGTTAATTTCCTTGGTTGCTCCTCTGAGAGAGTGACTTTTGCGCTGAGTGTTGTTAGCTAGATGGTCTTCGTAATACTGCCAGATGGTCTGTGGCCACACACGGGGCCAGCATTAAGAGTATCAAAGATTTACCTTCGTCATTCAGAGCAGTGGCGGAAGGATATTTCATCTTATGAGTTGAAACGGTATCATGTCTGACCTTACAGTAGTTCGTTATCATGCTTAAAGTAACTAGTTAAATCACTAGATTTGTTACAAGCAGGACTCAAGAAGCGGTCTTCATCTGTGCATAACAATGGCACTGAAATAAGATGTTACCACCGTTCAGGGCAGGTAGGATATCATCGCCAGTCCTACCGGCGCCAGAGATTACGTTAGTTTGTTGGTAATGAACAACAGCGATTTTCAATTTCCAGTTACAAGGCCATGATCTGTCGTTACGAATCTCATACAGTCTCATACTTTGCTCCCTTCGTTTATATCTTTTGTCGATTACAGTGAGATAGACGAGGAGGAAGGAGGGGAGGAGATGTAAAGTGTTGGATTAGTGATGTCGAGTCTAAAGGAGGAGGCGAGACGGGGACGAGACACACGAGAAAGGAGAAAGGGAAGCCGTATAAGTGCGAGGAATTATGATGAACTCAACGAATGACAACAGGTTAGAAGGGCAATGTAGGTGGATCAAGAAAATGAAAGCATAGTCACTCAGAGAGATGGAGGAAGGAAGCAGAGTCATTATTCATTTACTAAAAATCGATGACTAACATGAAGTCAGCACGAGTGGGTGTGTCTGTCAGCACGAGTGGGTGTGTCTGTCAGCACGAGTGGGTGTGTCTGTCAGCACGAGTGGGTGTGTCTGTCAGCACGAGTGGGTGTGTCTGTCAGCACGAGTGAGTGTGTCTGTCAGCACGAGTGGGTGTGTCTGTCAGCACGAGTGGGTGTGTCTGTCAGCACGAGTGGGTGTGTCTGTCTCAATTGAGTTACCCTATAGCTTCCTCATGACACAGTTTCCTCACATGCCTACCACTCCATTCCACGCACCTACCACTCTATCTCCCTCATTATATCTTCCTATCCTCCCTCATTCTCCTGCCAGCCTCTCTTCACCTACAAAAACACTCCTACAGCCCTCCCTCTGTGATACTCATCACCACCTCACTCATCTTCCCTTGTCGCATTCCCCACACTTCTCTCGCTCAGGACGTGCGACACCTCTTCGTTGATCTCCACTCTCCCGCCACTCCAGCTATCATCCAATCAAACACGCTAAGCTCCCTCCTGTCCGAGCGCTCCCACTTCCCACCTGCCATTCGCCTACGTTTTCCCCCTGACTCCCCCCTGCCCCAGTGTTCGCCCAGACTCCATATGACGTAGTGTAATCATTCATGTACAGTTTTGGCTTATACCAAGACCCTTCACCTTCATTCGCTCTCTCTCTCTCTCTCTCTCTCTCTCTCTCTCTCTCTCTCTCTCTCTCTCTCTCTCTCTCTCTCTCTCTCTCTCTCTCTCTCTCTCTCTCTCTCTCTCTCTCTCTCTCGTGAAGGCTGCGTTGCGAGCCATCGAGTTTCATTCCTCCGGCCCATATTGCAACATATCGTTGTTGTTTTTTCCTGCCTCACCCACACGTATGTTGCAAGCATTCAGTCCACCTGTCGCGTAACGACGACACGTTACTCCCACGACTTGTTCTTCGCAACTTTACATTATCCTGCGGTGATCGCTACGCGCAGTATCCTGCCTAATACTAACTTCTCGTCCTTAGTAATCGCAAGTAATCATTATGTCCGTAGGTAACAGGTGTGAGGCAGCTACTAACCAGGGAGCTATGTACTTCCGAGACCGCTGAAGTATTGGGAGGGTTAGCGACGTAGAGTGAGCCAACACTTCAGTGGCTGTTAACTTCCACTCCTTTTGTCCATGTCGCTGTCTTTCCTTTCTGCCTCCTGTGGGTTGCTGGTGTTTCAATGCGTACACATACGCTCTCTCCATCTCAGAGTTGTACAGATTCCCTCATTATGGACCATCGGGTCACCTGTTATCCCTCCTTCCCATGTCATCACATGAACACAAAACCTAACAACACGTAACTCGCGTAAGCTGATCATCTTACCTTTGCTTTACCCTCAGTGATCACTACGCTCTCATCTTCCCTGTTGGCATAGTCCCATCGTAAGTACTTCTTGTACTTGAATAAGTAACTACTTGCTCGCCCGCTCTCTGAAATCATGCGTAACGTGAACGCCTTAATGCAGCCTGGAGGGCGCTTTAGGAAAGTTAAAAGACTGGGTATTCCATGCATTGCATATTGTGCGGAACACTTCGAACACACTGACGACATAGTACGTGCAGACAGAGACATGCGAGTTGATATATTCCTCTTACGTACGGTCCGAGTTGAAAGAAATATTGCCGTACAGTGAGAGTTTAAGTAAACATCTATGATCTGGAGTATGTTAATTCATGGTGAATATAAGTGCAGTTAGCATCCATAACGTCTAATAGTTTTTAAAGGGACCCAACATTTACGTTTTCTATAAAATGACTCACTGTTTACGGTTTCTATAAGACGAATGAAACAAACGTTTCCGTTTTCCAGAATCCTCAATATTTGATTTTTGAATTTCAATAACAGAAAAGTATCAATGGTATGATATTAAGTGATGTTTCTCGTATTAATGTTAATATCAAAGCATCTCTCATGTTGAGAGAAGGTGATGAAAGTAACAGTGAACCCATATGACATAACGCTGGGGCAGTGTGTAGGTTAGTGTTAAACAAGAAGTAAAAACGAGAGATGGCCAGACTTGGAATATACATGACAGACTCACATTTAGCTTCCATTCTTTGAGCAAAGAGTAACAACGCCATCGAAGTCCCACACTGCACTAAGAATAACTGTGTCACATCACATGATATATATATATATATATATATATATATATATATATATATATATATATATATATATATATATATATATATATATATATATATATATATATGTTCCTTCAATGAAAATCTTTGCCACGTAAGTTTTCTGTCCCTTTTAAACTGCATGTCCAATAAGGTATGATTAAACTTTATATTTTGTTACGTCCGGAAAATTGTGTTTTGATCCTAGACCGGAGATATCACTAAAAGTGAAATTGCTGCTCCCGAATTGGAGTTGTTGATGCGAAAATCAGGGTTGTGGTTGTTGTTATCAAACGCTGTATCTGTTGTTGACAGCGTTTTGTTACAAAGGCGAAAGTTTGTGGTACTAAATAACGAGCTCATGTAACCAAAACTGTTGCACATGTTACTGTTATCAGCTAAACTGGAATTTCTGTTAACTAAAGTGAAGTTGTTCTTACCAAAACTGGAGCTGTTCTTAACAGAGCTAAAGTCGTAACAGAAGTTTTAATCTGTGGACTTTATTTTGTTGTAACCAAAACGATTCTACTCATGACCAAGCCTGGGGTTGCCACCAGAGCTTGAGATGGTGTTATCAAAGTCGCTGATTTAAAGTTCTGTATGTAGTAGTTGATCATGATAAAGCTGAAGTCATTAACACTAGGAGAACTGTTGATAACGAAATTAAGAGCCACCTTTATCAAGGCCAGAGATTTTGATATCTATAATGAAGTCGTGGCCACAAATACTGGAGCAGCTGTTGCTACATCTAGGGTTATTTAGGAGTTGTAGACACTAATACTGAAGCAGCTGTTGTTATTGTTACATTTAGAATTATTTAGGAGTTGTGGACACTAATACTGGAGCAGCTGTTGTTATTGTTACATTTAGAATTATCTAGTAGTTGTGGACACTAATACTGAAGCAACTGTTGTTATTGTTACATGTAGAGTTATTTTGGAGTTGTGGACACTAATACTGAAGCAACTGTTGTTATTGTTACATGTAGAGTTATTTTGGAGTTGTGGACACTAATACTGAAGCAACTGTTGTTATTGTTACATGTAGAGTTATTTTGGAGTTGTGGACGCTAATACTGAAGCAGCTGTTGTTATTGTTACATTTAGAATTATCTAGTAGTTGTGGACGCAAATACTGAAGCGGCTGTTGTTATTGTTATAATTAGAATTATTTAGGAGTTGTGGACACTAATACTGTATTTTGTTCATCTATCTATAGATTGATCATAACTATTGACCCCTAGAGTTTGGCATCTTCGTACACATACCAGTGCATCTGTGTGACATTTACGATTTCTGAGCATAATTCTGTAATGGTTGTTTCCCTTTTGTATTTTCTGCTCTGCGTCACCCAACTCTTTCTTAAGTATTTCAGGGAATTCTTACTTGGATCCCTGGCGCACATTGAAGCTCCCGGTCGAATACAGATGGAGGATATTCCAGCCATTCGTATCTGAATGGCTCAATCCTAGCTTTATCACTGTGCTCCTGCGTGAAGCAGAGATGCCCTCGTAAAAGTAGCTTCCTTACGAAGGATTTGTGTTACGCTGTCGCACTTCTGTTTGCCATGTTTCCGTTGTGGAGCAAAAATGTTACAGTTTTTTGGCGGGGTGAATTCCTCTGCGCTCAGAATACTATTGGCATCTGTGGTTGACTCCAAGCCAAGCTTCTCTGCTCGTACCAGGTGTGTCTGCAGTTACCAGCTGTCTCCTCTACTCTCATAGCAATATGCAGATCATCCTCATTCATATTCTCATAATGATCAGATATGACACACAAAATCGTAGTCATTTTCCTTAGATCTTAGTCATTTTCCTTAGATCGTAGTCATTTTCCTTACATCTTAGTCATTTTCCTTAAATCTTCGTCATTTTCCTTATATTTGAACTATTTTTGTTTAAAGAGTCATTAAAGGTCTTTGAAGACTTACATATAGCATAAATGCTCTTTCAAAACACATGATGCAATTACAGTAAACTGAATATGTTTCATGAAACCATGATTTAAATCGTTATACATGACTTTATGACCTTTGACTGTAATATTTTGACCTCTGGCTATCTCAAATCAGTAAAAATATTAAAGACTGTCACTGATAACCCGAGCATTTCAAACTATGAAGATATGATTTCTTTCGCTTCAGAAGAAGGAAACTCTTCACAGAGAAGAAGAAAAAAAGTGTCTTTAGATCTTGCATGATTCAAACCAGCTCACCAGATTAATGTTTTGCACGCGTAATACCCTACCAGAGATGATCCAACGGTCAAACATGGCTGTCATTTCGAAATCCATTTTTTTTTTTCCTTTTTTCTATTGCATATTTTCCTGGTCTGGGTCCTCTACGACAACGTCGATACGGAGATATAAGAGCTGAGCTGAGCTGAGCTCTCACATAACATGCAGACTGGAGCCGGGGAGACAATAAAAAAAGATACATTATTCTAATGGAATGTTCCTTTACCTGACATCAGAAACTTAGATTCTAATAAACCAATTTAGGATGATTTTATTCAAATGGAAAAGAAGGAAGTGATTTGAATTCAAATTAGACATTAATGAATGTTCAGTAAGCTATCGGCTTTCTGTTTAATACCAGTAGATTCGTCCATTATGTACGACTAAATTCAGGGTTTTGTCAGGAGACGAGGACTATATGTGGTACTCATTAATCCCCATGATCACCTTCGGCCACTAGATCAGGTTCAAACCGTTAACGACGGAATGAGGCGATGTTAAATGAACCATTAGCGGAAATATTGGCTTGCGATAATCGATCTAACTTATGATGTAACGCCATTAAGGGCAAAAAGTGTGTGTGTGTGTGTGTGTGTGTGTGTGTGTGTGTGTGTGTGTGATTATCCATGAGTTTTTACCTGTACACTCATATGAAGAGAGAGAGAGAGTCACATTCGTGAGGCAATATCACACAGCCTTGAATTTCGCCCATAAGCTTTTGAATCTTCTAGTTCTTTTTGCATTTAAGGCATTTTAATTTATTCCACATGTCCATAACTCCGATGATGGAGAACTGCTTCCCCTCCTGATTCTCCTCAGTGTGAAGTTCACGTCAGCTTTTGTTTGGAGTTTATTCTGACTGAAAAGAACTGTTTCATGTTAGCACTATCAGTACCGCATGATATCATAGAATTGGCTATCATGTCTCTCCTTAACCTCCAATTTTCTAATTTTCTCTTCTTTCCACCTCAGATTCCAATGACGCCAGGTCCCATTCTTATTGCACTCCTCTGGACCTTCTCTAACAGCTCTATGAGTCTCCTCAAATGAAACCAGACCTATATTCTCCATCTCGTATCCAAAATGCGAGGCATCTGTTCTCTTACGCACCTCACTGTCCTGAGTCTCAAAGGCAAACCTGACACTGATTAGACCATAATTAGCCTCTCAGTCATCGCTTCATTTATTTTCTCGTAATATATTTAGCGTAGTGTCACCTCTCGGGTCTTACTCGCTCAGATTTTAACTTGGTACCTCCGAAATCATGCTTGCAGTCTGGTCTTGTGTCAAACCTTCCCTGTTTTCTCTACAGTGCATTTATCAAGCTCAAGTTCTATTAGCCATATAGCCATTATTACTTCTTGTCTAAGTCATTTGCAAGATATTTTTACACTCCTTCTTGATCCTTTGCACGTGTTCAGGAATTATTTGTCTGGTACTGTAAGTCATTCCCGTATATCAAAAAACGATAAGGTTAAAACACCAAGCCCTGAGGGACACCATCTGTCATCCTTACCCATACGCTCTACCCAAGTAATCCTGAGTATTAGCATATATCTAAGACCTTACTCAGTTCATTCGGGCCTGCCGTTAAAAATCGACACCCGATATCGTGTACTCCTTGTTCGCTTTACGCTCTATACGGGGCCCTGGGCATGGAGCTCACGATACCCTCTTCACCCTAAAATTCAATGATACTCTCTCACCCCAACGCTCATTTGCCCTCTTTTTAACCTCGTGCACCTTTCTCTTGATCTCTTGCCTCTTTCTTTTATACATCTCCCAGTCATCTGCACTATTTCCCTGCAAAAATCGTCCAAATGCCTCTCGCTTCTCTTTCATTAACAATCTTACTTCTTCATCCCACCACTCACTACTGACTCTGATCTGCCACCTCCCACCTTCCTCATGCCACAGACATCTTTTGCGCAAGCCATCACTGCTTCCCATTCCTCCCCCATATATATATATATATATATATATATATATATGTGTGTGTGTGCGTGTGTGTGTGTGTGTGTGTGTAATTAGGTTCAGTAGGGTTGAGGGACAAGTCAAATGGGAGGTAAGTTTGAATGGAGAAAAACTGGAGTAAGTGAAGTGTTTTAGATAACTGGGATTGGATTTGGAAGCGGATGGAACCATGGAAGCGGAAGTGAGTCACGGGGTGGAGGAGGGAGCAAAGGTTCTAGGAGCGTTGAAGAATATGTGGAAAGCGAGAACGTTACCTCGGAAAGCAAAAATGGGATTTTGAAGGAATAGTGGTTCCAACAATGTTATATGATTGCGAGGGATGGGCTGCAGATAGGGTTGTGCGGAGGAAGGTGGATGTGTTGGAAATGAAATGTTTGACTACAATATGTGGTGTGAGATGGTTTGATCGAGTCAGAAATGAGAGGGTAAGAGAGCTGTGTAGTAATAAAAAAAACTGTGGTTGAGAGAGCAGAAGAGGGTGTGTTGAAATGGTTTGGACATATGGAGAGAATGAGAGAGGAAAGAATGACAAAGAGGATAAATGTGTCAGAGGTGGAGGGAAGGAGAAGTGGGAGATCAAATTGGAGGTGGAAGGATGGAGTGAGAAAGATTTTGAGCGATCGGGGCCTGAGCATACAAGAGAATGAAAAGCGTGCAAGGAATAGAGTGAATTAAACGATGTGGTATACCGGTTTCGACGTGCTGTCAGTGGATTGAACCAGGGTATGTGAAGCGTCTGGGCCAAACCATGGAAAGGTTTGTGGGGCCTGGATGTCGAAAGGGAGCTGTGGTTTCGGTGCATTACACATAACAGCTAGAGACTGAGTGTGAACGAATAGAGCCATTTTTGTCTGTTCCTGGCGCTACCTCGCTGGCGGGGGGGGGGGGGGAATGCTATATCGTGTGTAGTGGGGTGACGACTGGATTGGATGAAGGCAGCAGGCATGGATATGTACATGTGTCTACATGTATATGTCTGTGTATGTATATGTATGTGTACGTTAAACTGTAAATGTATGTATATATGCGTGTTTGGGCGTTTATGTATATACATGTGTAAGTGGGTGGGTTGGGCCATTCCTCGTCTGTGTCCTTGCGCTACCTCGCTAACACGGGAGACGGCGCTTAAGTATAATATATATATATATATATATATATATATGTATATATATATATATATATATATATATATATATATATATATATATATATATATATATATATATATATATATATATTTCGCTTTGTCGCTGTCTCCCGCGTTAGCGAGGTGGGTGGCCCAACCCACCCACATACACATGTATATACATACACGTCCACCCACGCAAATATACATACCTATACATCTCAACGTATACATATATACACACACACAGACATATTAATATATACACATGTACATAATTCATATTGTCTGCCCTTATTAATTTCCATCGCCACCCCACCACACATGAAATAACAACCCCCTCCCCCCTCATGTGTGCGAGGTGGCGCTAGGAAAAGACAATAAAGGCCACATTCGTTCACAAATATATCCTCTCTGTCAATCTCTCCTCACTCATTCTCTCCATGTGACCAAACCATTTCAAAACACCCTCTTCTGCTCTCTCAACCACACTCTTTTTATTACCGCACATCTCTCTACCATATTATTACTTACTCGATCAAACCTCACACCACACATTGTCCTCAAACATCTCATTTCCAGCACGTCCACTCTCCTGCGCACAACTCTATCCATAGCCCACGCCTCGCAACCATACAACATTGTTGGAACCACTATTCCTTCAAACATACCCATTTTTGCTTTCCGAGATAAAGTTCTCGACTTCCACACATTCTTCAACGCTCCCAGAATTTTCGCCCCCTCCTGCACCCTATGACTCACTCCCGCTTCCATGGTTCCATCCGCTGCGAAATCCACTCCCAGATATCTAAAACACTTCACTTCCATTCAAACTTACCTCCCAATTGACTTGACCCTCAACCCTACTGTACCTAATAATCTTGCTCTTATTCACATTTACTCTCAACTTTCTTCTTTCACACACTTTACCAAACTCAGTCACCAGCTTCTGCAGTTTCTCACATGAATCAGCCACCAGCGCTGTATCATCAGCGAACAACAACTGACTCACTTCCCAAATGGCGTCCTAGCTACGCCTCTTCGTTGTATGTCAACTGAATGTTAAATTTCTCTCTTGTGTCTCCCCTGATGATGTGATTATTACCCGAAAGTGCACTTGGGAACTTATCGTGTTTCATTTTCCCGTGGATTTATACTCAAAGAAGAAATAGGCAGCTTTGAGATTATGAGTTCAAAGGGTTTACATCTGGCACAGCGCACTACATGCGCTTTCAGATCGTCAGTTTGACATTTTCATATTCATTTGCCACGATGCGTTTTGCATTGATTGATTTATTTCGGGACATACAAGATCAATCAAATACTGTTCCTGAGCGAGAGCTTAAACAAAATGCCATGTGCTCTCTGAGCCTAGCCCGGGTCCAGCTCCTTAGTATGTCGTTTTCTTTCTAAAGGTTTCGCTTCATTATTCCTTAGGGTATTGCCTTCCTCCCTGTCCTATTGCAGTGAAAATTCTGGTTCCTTTAGGGAAATTATTATTATCATTATTATTATAACTAATATTATCATTATTCACCTTCCTGCATGTTCAGGCCCCGATCACACAAAATCTTTTTCACTCCATCTTTCCACCTCCAATTTGGTCTCCCTCTTCTCCTCGTTCCCTCCACCTCCGACACATATATCCTCTTGGTCAATCTTTCCTCACTCATTCTCTCCATGTGCCCAAACCATTTCAAAACACCCTCTTCTGCTCTCTCAACCACGCTCTTTTTATTTCCACACATCTCTCTTACCCTTACGTTACTTACTCGATCAAACCACCTCACACCACACATTTTCCTCAAACATCTCATTTCCAGCACATCCATCCTCCTGCGCACATCTCTATCCATAGCCCACGCCTCGCAACCATACAACATTGCTGGAACCACTATTCCTTCAAACATACCCATTTTTGCTTTCCGAGATAATGTTCTCGACTTCCACACATTTTTCAAGGCTCCCAAAATTTTCGCCCCCTCCCCCACCCTATGATCCACTTCCGCTTCCATGGTTCCATCCGCTGACAGATCCACTCCCAGATATCTAAAACACTTCACTTCCTCCAGTTTTTCTCCATTCAAACTCACCTCCCAATTGACTTGACCCTCACCCCTACTGTACCTAATAACCTTGCTCTTATTCACATTTACTCTTAACTTTCTTCTTCCACACACTTTACCAAACTCAGTCACCAGCTTCTGCAGTTTCTCACATGAATCAGCCACCAGCGCTGTATCATCAGCGAACAACAACTGACTCACTTCCCAAGCTCTCTCATCCCCAACAGACTTCATACTTGCCCCTCTTTCCAGGACTCTTGCATTTACCTCCCTAACAACCCCATCCATAAACAAATTAAACAACCATGGAGACATCACACACCCCTGCCGCAAACCTACATTCACTGAGAACCAATCACTTTCCTCTCTTCCTACACGTACACATGCCTTACATCCTCGATAAAAACTTTTCACTGCTTCTAACAACTTGCCTCCCACACCATATATTCTTAATACCTTCCACATTATTATTATTATTATTATTATTATTATTATTATTATTATTATTATTATTATTATTATTATTATTATTAATGATATTATTATTATTATATCACCCACAATAACCTCCTGTGGGTCTGCAAGTTCGAGGCTGTGCTACAATAAGAGGCAGGGAAGTGATGGGTTCTTTGGAGCGAGAAGTTCCTCAACGAGACCTCTCCATATCGTCCACTGACGATGATACAGTCTCGTCGAAAGTAACTTTTCATTCACGGAGTATCCAGAAGCAGGCGTAGTCCGGTAGCTCCACTGACAATCTAATCTAATTCAAGTACACTTTGGAACTTGGTGTTCAACTCTTCGTTAGCGTCAATGACTTTTCTTTTTAAACTCTTGAATCGCGTTAGTTCGTCCCTTGTCGACATGTATTGTGCTTTGTAGAAATTTATGGAGTAGTTGAATTAGATCCTTTGATAGAACAGCTTTATTTTGTACATATGTTGCGATTCCCGTGTTGTGCGGATATGATCATTACAGACTTTCTTACACTTTACAAATGTTGCTTGAATTCTAATTTTTCCTGATTTGCATGTATAAAGCATGATCACAAATCCTGTCTCTCTTCTCCCTTCTTCCTGTAGCTTTAGAACCGCACACGACTTTAGCTTCATAGCTTGGACCAGACCTTTACCTGAGGACTCACAGCTTGGGCACCAGCCAGGCTCACACCTTTGGCTTCAGAACTTACAAGTTTTGCTTCGAAACTCCAACTAGTTTTTGCTAGAAGTCACCCAGTAGTCGAACTTTCCTCCTTTTTTTAAACTATATTTTGTATTTTTGAATTTTGTCTTTGCTTTAAATCATACGACTTGGCACTTTATGAAGGTGCACTGTGCCTGAAGATAAAATTCTTATAATACCGCGTCATTTCTGATAACTGGATCTATTGTTCTAACATTACCAGATTCTACGAATGATAGGTTGTAAAAAGTATGAAGATTTCCTGTTTTGTTGTTGTTGTTGTTGTTGTTGTTGTTATTAAATGATAACCGTTTACCAACATTCTCATAAATCTTGAAAATCATCTCAGTGCACCTAACTCCTCTACATTCATTTTGATTAGTTAACATGTAAGAGAATTAGTTAAGAAAAGAATGGCATATGACCTGAACCAGGCGTATGTTGCGATCAGGGTAGATCACAGAGAGGTCTGTGGAATCCTTTCGTAGACACAAGGCTCTGGTTTTGGTGCTACGTACATGACAGTGAAATGTAACATATCTTACTATGTTGTCAGCTGGGAAGGGCGGCTATACACTTCATCAGAAACTGACTGATGTATTACGTGAGTTTTACCCACAAGTTAACAAGGCTTCTCTCTTTTTTTTTCACGTTCAAAGATGTGATTCTTAGGGAGGTACATTCATCAGTTGTCTAACATTGTAGATGCAACAGTAGTAATGCTTTGTATATTGGCAAGACGAGGCGACACCACACGACAAGCACTCATGAACACCTCAGAGGGACGGTCACTACGATCACGTCGCTTCATTACCAAACCTCAACCTTCACAACATTACAGGAATCACGGCCACGGCAGTCATCATCCAGTGTCAGCAGCCACCTTCTCTCTGCTGCTGGCCAGCAGCTCATCAAACACCGATCTCTTAATACTGGAGTTCTTCCTGTCCTACTGGAACAATAGTGGAGTTCCTTCTGTCCTACTGGAACAATACTGGAGTTCCTTCTGTCCTACTGGAACAATACTGGAGTTCCTTCTGTCCTACTGGAACAATACTGGAGTTCCTTCTGTCCTACTGGAACAATACTGGAGTTCCTTCTGTCCTACTGGAACAATACTGGAGTTCCTCCTGTCCTACTGGAACAATACTGGAGTTCCTCTTGTCCTACTGGAACAATACTGGAGTTCCTCTTGTCCTACTGGAACAATACTGGAGTTCCTCTTGTCCTACTGGAACAATACTGGAGTTCCTTCTGTCCTACTGGAACAATACTGGAGTTCCTTCTGTCCTACTGGAACAATACTGGAGTTCCTCTTGTCCTACTGGAACAATACTGGAGTTCCTCTTGTCCTACTGGAACAATACTGGAGTTCCTTCTGTCCTACTGGAACAATACTGGAGTTCCTCCTGTCCTACTGGAACAATACTGGAGTTCCTCTTGTCCTACTGGAACAATACTGGAGTTCCTTCTGTCCTACTGGAACAATACTGGAGTTCCTCCTGTCCTACTGGAACAATACTGGAGTTCCTTCTGTCCTACTGGAACAATACTGGAGTTCCTTCTGTCCTACTGGAACAATACTGGAGTTCCTCTTGTCCTACTGGAACAATACTGGAGTTCCTCTTGTCCTACTGGAACAATACTGGAGTTCCTCTTGTCCTACTGGAACAATACTGGAGTTCCTTCTGTCCTACTGGAACAATACTGGAGTTCCTCTTGTCCTACTGGAACAATACTGGAGTTCCTCTTGTCCTACTGGAACAATACTGGAGTTCCTCTTGTCCTACTGGAACAATACTGGACTTCCTCTTGTCCTACTGGAACAAACCCACTATAGGCAACAGTATGGTATCGACACAGTTATTGTGTCTTTAGATAAGTTTTATGTTTAGAGTAGAACTGTCTAGTTGTTTTTATATGTTTGTCTTAACGCTAGGAAATTCAGTTATAAACTGTATTATTCTATACTCGACTACGAAGTGTTGCTATGTTGAATTTGTATTCATAGTTTACGTCTTAATGTATTCTAGAAAAGGTAGGGTTCTTTGTTCTTCATCACTATTTTTCATTATTATTTCTCAATTTTTCATTTCATGTTGGGCTTTTTTCATTATCGTTTCTCAATTTTTCATTTCTTGTTGGGCTTTTATGATATGTGTTTTATCAAAGAAAGTTAAGACATTATTCTCTGATCAGTAACTCTTAATGTAGATGTTATGTACATAGTATCCTTTATTTATAATACGGCTGTGATAGTGATATGGGTAACTATCGAAACGTAAGCCAATAAAACCAGAAATGTTCATCCAGTCCCTGGTGGTTCTTCCCGTTCATATATATACAAACCTTTCTGTTAAACTTAAGCAACATAAATATAGTATAAGAACAAGTCAAGAATCAAATGCCTTTTTTAATCATGTTAAAAACTATGATCATTGTATTGACTGGAGTAATGCCCTTTCAGTTATTAACTCTAACTCCAGTACCACGAGAAATACCATTAGATCTTCTATTATTAAATACACAAAGAATTATAATCTT
The DNA here is from genome assembly GCF_036320965.1 of Panulirus ornatus. Taxonomy (NCBI): domain Eukaryota; kingdom Metazoa; phylum Arthropoda; class Malacostraca; order Decapoda; family Palinuridae; genus Panulirus; species Panulirus ornatus. The sequence continues at coordinate 62,995,901 of NC_092224.1, forward strand.
GATATTATTGAATGTCTGTACAAATTTGATAACTTTATTGTTGATGAAATTTGCAAACAATTCACCTTCTTTTCCACACAAAGTTTATGATACGCGCGTTGTCTGTATTGGACAATCGGATGTTTACCAAATGGCGTCCTAGCTACGTCTCTTCGTTGTATATCAACTGACTGTTATGTTTCTCTCTTGTGTCTCCTCTGATGATGTGATTATTACACGAAAGTGCACTTGGGAACTTTTCGTGTTTCATTTTCCCCGTGAACTCATAGGAATATACTTGATCACGCGCAAAATTGTGATCCTTTCCAATATATATATATATATATATATATATATATATATATATATATATATCAGCCGTAGGGATAAGGGAGAAAGAATACTACCCACGTATCTCCCGTGTTTCGTATTAGGCGACTAATAAGGACGTGAGTGGTGAGGCTGGAAATCCTACCATCCTGTTCCTCCGCTCCAGAAGAAGGAACAGAGGAAAGAGCCAGATAAGGATCTTTTCTCCTCAAAGGCTTAGTCAGCTGTTCTAGACGATACCTCGTTCACGCGGAAAAAACCTGATAGGTGTGAAATATTAATTAATATATATATATATATATATATATATATATATATATATATATATATATATATATATATATATATATATATATATATATGTATGTATATATATTATCCCTGGGGATAGGGGAGAAAGAATACTTCCCACGTATTCCCTGCGTGTCGTAGAAGGCAACTAAAAGGGTAGGTAGCGGGGGGCTGGAAATCCTCCCATCTCGTTTTTTTTTTTTAATTTTCCAAAAGAAGGAACAGAGAAGGGGGCCAGGTGAGGATATTCCCTCAAAGGCCCAGTCCTCTGTTCTTAACGCTACCTCGCTAATGCTGGAAATGGCGAATATGAAAGAAAAAAGACATATATATATATATATATATATATATATATATCTAGCACTGCCTCGCAGACATGACGGGGGAGGGGGTTTTTATTTCATGTGTGGCGAGGTGGCGATGGGAATGAATAAAGGCAGACAGTATGAATTATGTACATGTGTATATATATATATGTCTGTCTGTGTATGTGGTGGGTTGGGCCATTCTTTCGTCTGTTTCCTTGCGCTGCCTCACTGGCGCGGGAGACAGCGAGAAAGGTGAGAATATTCCCTCAAAGGCCCAGTCCTCTGTTCTTAACGCTACCTCGCTAATGCGGGAAATGGCGAATAGTATGAAAAAAAAAAAAAAAAAAATATATATATATATATATATATATATATATATATATATATATATATATATATATGCCTTTATAAGTAGCTTATTCAGACTTAAGCAAGCCTTTACTCTGAAGAACACCCATGTCTTAATTGTCTTTATCTTTCCAAACTTCTGGTTTACGCTTCACCTTTATATGTTCATATTGTTTTTTTGTTTGTTTTCAAAAGTACTCGCCATCCATTAACATCGTATGAATGTTATTATATGACTCCATCATCATTTTGTTCGAGTAGTGTGTGTGTATGTGAGGCCATAGGTCATGTGTAGCGCAGGCAACAACCCGTTAATGGCAGAGGGGGGTTCGTGTATATGGCACGTCATATTTTACTGATTAGATTTTTTTCTGCGTGTGTGTGTGTGTGTGTGTGTGTGTGTGTGTGTGTGTGTGTGTGTGTGCAGCGGTGACCATAGTCAAATATACTCAGAAATAGCATTGCATACCCTGAGATCAGGTTCAACACCTGTATCAAATCAAAACAAGTTTTGCAGTCTTGATACTCAAATCTTCCAGTGTACGAGAAAAGGATGGCAATGTCCACCGGATTAAAGGCTCAGCATCTTACCATCATGGATTTCCCTCACCAGAGGAGTTATTATTTATGCCACAATAGCCGGGCGCATTTCACCGTGATAGCCAGCATGCCCAGCCATATTGCCATCACACGTATAATTGGATTTCACTCTTTTGTGATGAAATGAGATGAAGCATTACGAGCAGATGTGTTAAGCAGAGCAGAAAGGACGTATTAAACTGATATGTAGAAGGACTTTCCTATCATTATTTTGTGTTTTTATCTTTAACGTGCTGGCAGTTGGCTGAACCAGGGAGTATGAAGCATCTAGGTTCAGAAAGGTCTGTGGGGTCTGGTCATGGCTAAGGGGTTGTGGTTTCGGAGGATGCGCGTGAGCTAATGAGGCTTTGCTCCATTTGCTCCTGGCGCTACCACGCTAACACAGAAAACGGCGAACAAGTGCGAAATTCTTATATACTGATCATGAGGTGACTCTCTCAAATGAAGATTGGACTTATAACTAGATTTTACACGAACTTGAATCATTAGTCAGTTTGAAAGAGAGAGTACGAATATAACGTTACAACAGCACGCCAATAAAATCTTCATTCGAACATTGGTTGTGAAGTAGTTCGAAGTATGCTGGCGGTCGTCTGCAAATGAAAGATTTGCTAATGTTCATTTTTTTTTTCTTAGACTAGCTAAAACTGAAGCTTTTGCATGGTGAAATAAGTGCTCACAGCAACTGCCACCGATATATATATATATATATATATATATATATATATATATATATATATATATATATATATATATATAGATAGATAGATAGATAGATAGATAGATAGATAGATATAGATATATATGTATATATACGCTCATCCATCCTAGCAGTGCTCATCCTCCTCGAAGGCTCAGATTGGGGTGTCTAACTGTGCGTGGATGTAACCAAGATGAGAATAAAGGAGAGATAGGTAGTATGTTTGAGTAGAGGAACCTGGGTGTTTTGGCTCTAAGTGAAACGAAGTTCCAGGGTAAAGGGGAAGAGTGGTTTGGGAATGTTTTGGGAGTAAAATCAGGGGTTAGTGAGAGGACAAGAGCAAAGGAGGGAGTAGCACTACTCCTGAAACAGGAGTTATGGGAGTATGTGATAGAGTGTAAGTACACTACTCCTGAAACAGGAGTTATGGGAGTATGTGATAGAGTGTAAGTAAACTCTAAATTGACATGAATATAACTGAAAGTGGATGGAGAGAGATGGGTGATTATTGGTGCCTATGTGCCTGGGCATGAGAAGAAAGATCATGAGAAGAAAGTGTTTTGGAAGCAGCTGAGTGAGTGTGTTAGCAGTCTTGATGCACGAGACCGGGTTCCAACAATTTTATGTGGTTGCGAGGCGGAGACAGCGACAAAGTATAATTAATAAGATTATATATATATATATATATATATATATATATATATATATATATATATATATATATATATATATATATATATATATATATTTCTTATTTCTTATACTTTGTCGCTGTATCCTGCGTTAGCGACGTAGCGCAATGAAACAGACGAAAGAAGGGCCCAACCCACCCACATACACATGCATACACATGAAATGACAACCCCCTCCCCCCGCATGCGCGCAAGGTATCGTTAGGAAAGACAACAAAGGCCACATTCGTTCACGCTCAGTCTCTAGCTGTCATGTATAATGCACCGAAACCACAGCTCTCCTTCCACATCCATACCCCGCAAAACTTTCCATGGTTTACCCCAGACGCTTCATATGCCCTGGTTCAATCCATTGACAGCACGTCGGCCCCGATATACCTCATCGTTCCAATTCACTCTATTCCTTGCACGCCTTTCACCATCCTGCATGTTCAGGCTCCGATCAATCAAAATCTTTTTCACTCCCTTTTTCCACCTCCAATTTGGTCTCCCACTTCTCCTCGTTCCCTCCACCTCTGACTCATATATCCTCTTTGTCAATTTTTCCTTACTCATTCTCTCCATGTGACCAAACCATTTCAAAACCCCCTTTTCTGCTCTCTCAACCACACTCTTTTTATTACCACACATCTCTCTTACCCTTTCATTACTTGATCAAACCACCTCACACCACATATTGTCCTCAAACATCTCATTTCCAACACATCCACCCTCCTTTGCACAATTCTATCTATATCCCGCGCTATATATATGTAAGGATGTAAGGCATGTGTACGTGTAGGAAGAGAGGAAAGTGATTGGTTCTCAGTGAATGTAGGTTTGCGGCAGGGGTGTGTGATGTCTCCATGGTTGTTTAATTTGTTTATGGATGGGGTTGTTAGGGAGGTAAATGCAAGAGTTTTGGAAAGAGGGGCAAGTATGAAGTCTGTTGGGGATGAGAGAGCTTGGGAAGTGAGTCAGTTGTTGTTCGCTGATGATACAGCGCTGGTGGCTGATTCATGTGAGAAACTGCAGAAGCTGGTGACTTAGTTTGGTAAAGTGTGTGGAAGAAGAAAGTTAAGAGTAAATGTGAATAAGAGCAAGGTTATTAGGTACAGTAGGGTTGAGGGTCAAGTCAATTGGGAGGTGAGTTTGAATGGAGAAAAACTGGAGGAAGTGAAGTGTTTTAGATATCTGGTAGTGGATCTGGCAGCGGATGGAACCATGGAAGCGGAAGTGGATCATAGGGTGGGGGAGGGGGCGAAAATTCTGGGGGCCTTGAAGAATGTGTGGAAGTCGAGAACATTATCTCGGAAAGCAAAAATGGGCATGTTTGAAGGAATAGTGGTTCCAACAATGTTGTATGGTTGCGAGGCGTGGGCTATGGATAGAGTTGTGCGCAGGAGGATGGATGTGCTGGAAATGAGATGTTTGAGGACAATGTGTGGTGTGAGGTGGTTTGATCGAGTGAGTAACGTAAGGGTAAGAGAGATGTGTGGAAATAAAAAGAGCGTGGTTGAGAGAGCAGAAGAGGGTGTTTTGAAGTGGTTTGGGCACATGGAGAGAATGAGTGAGGAAAGATTGACCAAGAGGATATATGTGTCGGAGGTGGAGGGAACGAGGAGAAGAGGGAGACCAAATTGGAGGTGGAAAGATGGAGTGAAAAAGATTTTGTGTGATCGGGGCCTGAACATGCAGGAGGGTGAAAGGAGGGCAAGGAATAGAGTGAATTGGAGCGATGTGGTATACCGGGGTTGACGTGCTGTCAGTGGATTGAATCAAGGCATGTGAAGCGTCTGGGGTAAACCATGGAAAGCTGTGTAGGTATGTATATTTGCGTGTGTGGACGTATGTATTTACATGTGTAATGGGGGGGAGGGGCATTTCTTTCGTCTGTTTCCTTGCGCTACCTCGCAAACGCGGGAGACAGCGACAAAGTATAATAAATAAAAAAAAAAAAATATATATATATATATATATATATATATATATATATATATATATATATATATATATATATATATATATATATATATATATATGATATGTACGTTTGAAGAGTAGGCGTGCCAGAAATCATATGATAAAGGTTCAAGACATATGAGGTCAGAAACATGTCAGTAAAGTATACAATTACCAATTCTCCTTCAGCCGTGGTGTCTCCAGCCATTAAAATGAGAAAGTAAATAGTATTAGATTACCGGTTTATAAACTCCAAACCCTAAGCTTTATGAAGGCTAATGAAACACCCATGTAATGAGACCCCCCCTTACCACCCCTCCCGATTTTCCTTTATGAATAACTTTGCCTTTGAGACAGATAAGCTTGTTCAAATATTTAAGCAGAGGAGAGTAATCTGATTAATAACTGTAAACTTATCTCATCATCATTAGCAGGGAAACTCAGGGAAGCGGGTTATACACGTGGAACGTTATCTGAGGGTAAATATGGGGGAAGTTCTTCAGGTCCTTTCATTAGGGCGAGGATATGATTAAGGACTTTTTTGACCTTCGATTCTCAAGGGATCAAGTTATTTTGTAACAAAACGGCAACTCTCTAAAAGGTTTGAATCGCTTGTTCAACATTTTCTGAGTTTATACTAGTATATGAAACTGGGAGTATTTAGGTATCCTCTGTTTAAATCTCTGCCCACGACATATTTACGTAAGTGCTTGAAACTCTTCCCTAGTTTCGGGATATTTATGGGATACATTAATGGTTTCGGTGCAGTTTCCATTGTAGCAACGGCTGTTTCTTACACCATGGGACACCGGAGCTGTGGCAGAGCCTCAGTAATTCGAGTTATTGTGCCGTCAACCTGAGTGGTGATCTGTTCGTGGGGCAATGCTTGGTCTAGGAGGAGTGGCGTCCAGATTTAAGCCCCTTTTTTCTCGAAATTAAGCTTCCGTACCTTTGAATCCCAAGACTCGTCTTCCTTGTGGGTCACTGATTTCATGAGGAGTAGCCAAGGTTTGGAAAAAAAAAAGTCTGGCGTTTAGAAATCACCAATGATACAAGCAGGTTCCGGTCTGCTATGGATCTTGTAGTAGTCTGGTAACATATGGTATTCTCGGGTAGTGGGTATATAAGATGATGCGGTATTGATATAACCCAAAGACGTCGTCATTCTCTTTAGTGATGAAGTGTGAGAGAAATGAAAGTCATCTTAGATTTTATGCTGTCGGACTTTTCTGACGGAGAAAACCATGCCTTCGTGCGAATGATAAAGTTTGTTAAGCTTATGTGTTGCGAAACCTGTAATTTTTTTCATTAGTTATTGGTTTAGGAATCTATGGCTTATTTGTCAGAATAAAGTGTGATCTATCTATCGCGTGGGAGTTTATAAGGTCAAAGCATCGATGTCTGTCCAATGTTGCACGTTGTGTTGAACTGTCCCAGTGTTGCACATTGTGTTGATGTGTCCCGGTGTTGCTCATTGTGTTGAAGTGTCCCAGTGTTGCACGTTGTGTTGAACTGTCCCAGTGTTGCTCATTGTGTTGAATTGTCCCAGTGTTGCACGTTGTGTTGAACTGTCCCAGTGTTGCACGTTGTGTTGAACTGTCCCACTGTTACACGTTGTGTTGAACTGTTCCAGTGTTGCACGTTGTGTTGAACTGTCCCAGTGTTGCACGTTGTGTTGAACTGTTCCAGTGTTGCACGTTGCGTTGAATTACTTACCTTGATTACCGAAGTATATAATTGTTTCGTCTTTGCTTTTTTATACAGTGGTTTATCACAGTGCCACTGGAGTGGGCCTGTGAGATATCTACAGTGGAGAATAGCACTTGTACCAGTTCGGGTGAGGTTAACTCTGTGTTTCGCATTACTGCGGTTGGTTGGTCGCATCCCCATGGTGTGGCTAAGAAGTCCATGAAGGTCATTGACAAGGACTTAGAGGGAGATTGAAAAAAGTTGAGGTCTCCAAGAGCGGCCTTGGTTGACGAGGGATAAATGGAAGGGTTAGTTGTTCTCCACGTCATCATTCTGGTCGGTTTTCTGTGGTATGATTTGGCCTGGAATCGATTGTGGCCAGTCAGACTGCACCCTCTAGGTGAGCAATTACGGGCAGTGCCTCCTCTTCGTCATACTCGGGTGTGGGTAATGGCAAGCCAATTTTTTTTTATCCTTAGCTAATCCAGTTTACTTGATTAGGGCCTAGAAATATTTCCTCCGCTGAGAGTGCTTGTATCACGACACTGGCTGCATGAAGTGGCATTAGTAAGGCTCGAAGGAGGTTATTTTCAAGCCTGGAATGTTTTGTAATGTGCGAGAGGGAAAGGTTGGAACGAACTCTCTTCATACTTGTATCTCCTCGCGTGACTTTCAGAGTTGTTCTCCTGGTCTTACATCTCACTGCTGTGGCTGGTTGAGTCTCTTGTGTGTAGGTCGATGCCTTTGTGGTGGTCATCTGTGTTGTTCTTGCATGCGTGATCCTATCCAGCACACAGTGGCCAGACTTCACGGTTCTGAGGCTTTCTCCGTTGTTTTTTTTTGTCACGCTTATTAACTGGGTAGCGTTTATAGCGTGTAGTTGGAGGGATTCCGCCTCACTTTGTTGGCTGGTGATGCTCAGGTAATATGCTTTGAGCCCCTGCTTGGCAGGCCAGGATTCAGCCATGTTAACCGAGTCAAACTCGATTTTCTAAGTGTATGATCCGGTGGAATTTGATTGCTGGGGTGACTTTGGCCCAAGTAGGAATTTGCATGACGTCCTCCGTACTGTAGGGGTCTGGTATTCTTGAGGCTGATGGACCTCCGACAGTGAATGTCTGGGGGAGTAAGTTCTCCGTCCCTGAGAACTTGGGTGACAGTATTTTTGAAGACGGATGCGTAAGATTTGTTGTCAGTTGTGGAGGATGTCCTGATTTGCCATGAACTGTGATAGATTTTTTTTCCCTCTGGTTCAGGCTTCGTCCATTGCTGGACTCAGCTTCGAATCTGAATCGTTCCTTTTACCTTAGAAAAATGACTTCCGTCTTGAAGGTGAGGTGATGCCGTTGTGGTATGGGAGACCCTTAATATGTCCTAAACCTACAAGGAAAAGAGGCTGGCTTTAGCGTGTCCCACTTTATCGTGAACACAGTTTTCGAAAGCACGGCCCGTGCGCTTCATGTTAGGAGGTCCCAATGGCGTAAAGAACACGAGGAAGACTAGAGCAAAGTCTTGGGGGAGAAGGTATAAACTTGATGATGTTTGAGTGAGACAGTATCTTCTCATCGTCTCTACCACTTCTTATCATTCATACCATTCTTATCATTTGCATTCGTATTCTTTCCATTCTCTTTATTCGCATTCCTCTTTTCTTTTTCTTATTCTTCTTATTCTTATTATTTTCATTATTTTTTTTTCCTTTTTCTTATTCTGCTTGTTCTTCTCATTCTCAATCTTATCCTTCTTATTCTTCCTATTCTCTAAACCTGGTCTCTTATACTAGCTTCTCGTAGCAATATTGCCATCACTGTCTCTCAACTGGATGGCCTTGCAGGGTGGTGCTTGTGATTCTATTACACCCCAGGCACGGCATAGCTGGTGGTCGACTGAGTGAGAGCAGGTCGTCAGCTGGGAAGGGTAAGGTTGCTGCTTCTTACTCTTACTTCATCCATTTTCCCTTCTTTGGTGATGCATGATACACGTGTATGAAGACAAGATAACAAGTGTTATGAATATTTTCTTATATGTAAGATGATGGAAGGATATAAGTGACGAGAAGTAGGTAGATATGATTACAGCTATTGTGCAATCATCCCAACATGACTTTTGATAATCAGTGAAGTGTGATTGTTGATTCAGATGACGTTGTGTTAGCCCGCATTCCCGCTACTCTGTTGTTTGTATCATGACAGTGATAAGAGATATGCTACTGGCTACTGCAAGCCTGGTGTTACCGGACTCTGCCTGCAAGAGGTTACTAGAGGGACGGTTTTACGCAAGTTTTTGAGACAGTGACGAAAATGGACAAAATCAATTATAGACGCATGTTTGAACAGCAAGAAAATCACCAGGTAACCAGAAATGACCTGGAATGAATATTACGGATACAGATAACTGATACCCATTATAGATATATTACGCCGCCAACAGAATAGTTGAATAGTGGAATAAATAATTATCCTATGACGTAGTTAATGTACACGCTGTTCAGTCAGTCAGAACGCAGGGAGAGGAATTTTTCAAAGAAAATGGGAACGGTTTAGGGAAAAGAAGTCTTTCCATTGACAGTTTTGTTTCAGCAGATGACCTCGTTATGGGCCAGCAGGTCTAACTGTTGCCCATACAGCGACCTCTGAACACTTGTGTGATGACCTCTAAACAAGACTTTTAAGTTTGGCTTCAAGTTATATGTGTTATGTCTTGTGATTGTGATTTGATTCCATCTATTCGGAACATAAGTCACCAATTTTGTTATTTGATTCCATCTTTTCGCCACGTAAGCCGCCAGTTTTCAAGAGGCAGTTTTGTTCCTACTCTCACGTCAACAGTATTTTCTAAGGAGAGTTCACGGTGTATCAACAAGTATTCTTACAGTTGAGCCGGCGGCACCACAGCACGGTTTCCATTTGAATACATAAATCCAGGATCCAGAACACACCACACCACCACCATGCCCGTGGATCTCCGCGTCCACGTTTGTTGAATCAGCTGATGTTCCAGGCTGATGCCATCAGCACCAGACACAATGGGAGGGATGGAAGTGCCCGTACGTAACTGGAGACTGTCATCACCAGAGGAATAGGACAGGAGTTCACTGCCTTGTACCTGCGTTGCTCTTGTTGCCCAGCGCTTGATTATAATCATCGTCTGTTTAGCTGTGTGTCTGGTGTTAGACACGCTGGAGGACTGGAGAAATTAACTCTCCGCTTTGTGTTCCTCCGTCTGTTTGTGTGTGTGTGTGTGTGTGTGTGTGTGTGTGTGTGTGTGTGTGTGTGTGTGTGTTTACCTATTTGGAGAGCTTGTTATTGTTTTGTCTGCTGTCCAAATTCATGTTGTTGTCACTTACCGTATTCTATTCATACAGTTCTCTGCAAAACGTCACGTGTAAATCTTCCTTCATATGATTTTTTTTCTTCCGAGGCGAGGAGATTAGTTTTCTTCTTCTCAGAATTCGAATTAGATCTTCTTCATCTTGGAAGAAAATACTTGTTTATGTCTTTAGATTGTCTCTTGTTTGATCTCATGTTAAGGCCTCTGTTTGTTCCCATTTTTGCTTCCTTTCGAAGGCTGTTAATAGTTAATGTCATCATATTAAATTAAAACTCTACTCCTTACTGTAACTTAGCTCTCTTAATCGTGATACCATCCTTATTGCTTCCTCTGAACCTTCCCTATTAGCTCTTTCTTCTTCTTTAAATGTGGCCACGAAATATGAGAAGCATAGTCTAGCGGTGGCATAATAAAAGACTCTAAACAGGATGGCGACTGATGTCTTACGTGAATATGATTCTTATTTTTATACTCAGACATTTAGTCCACTTGCCATTTCTCCTAAGGTAGGGCTCTGGAAGCGGTCGTAATGACTTATTCGTCCCGTATGGAAAGCGAGTTGTGCACTTATGGAGCCCAATCTATTCAACTCTCTCTACTGTCATAAAGCTTTTTCAAGCTTTTGATGCTGTATTCATCCACAATTTTGATCACTCAGGCTCTTCCATTTATCCACTTCTTATATAATAAAAAAGTGCTACTCTAAAGTATTTTTGTGTAGTTTCTTACTAAATTTCGTATTGCACCCACCGCTCTTTCTATATTTGCATCTTTCTAAGGATTGATTAACATAAACATCATCAAAACTGCTTAAAAACTTAGAGGTTGTGATTACTTACTCCTTTCTCTTCTGTGATGGGCAGATTCTTGACCTGCACACTTCACCGTAACTTAGCTTACTTACTTCTGGTACCATCCTTGTTGTCCTCTTCTGGATCTCTTCCATTAGTTAGTTGTTCGTGCTCCTTAAAGCGAGGCGACCAAACTTATAACCTCTTACCCTAGACTCTCTTTTGAGAGATAACAAAGAGACCTAACGGCTCATGACGAGGTACTATGGTGGGTGTCAGTGATGGGGAGAGAGGAAGGATAGTCAAGCAGATGGAGAAAGTGTCTCTGTATCCACTGCTCCAACCCCTCAACCCCCAACCCCCGGCACAGCTGCTGGCAGGAAAAAATAGTGAGAAGGGACGTGTGATTTGGAGAGAGTATTGTACATTGGAAATCTTGTAGGAGAGTATGAAATGGGAAGAGCTTCCCAATCTGACGGACTAAGATGGAGGTTCAAATCTGAGACGAAAGAACAGAAACTAAAGAGTAAATCTAAATTTGCTTTTTTTTTCCCTCATGAAATAGGCATGTTTATTGACAGTAGATATCGTCAAAGTATTATTGTTGTCTAGCCATTATTAAAAGCTATTGATGGTCTTCACGCAGAGAACATCTGTTGGTAAACAATCCTGGTGTTGTACAACTCGGTTTGGGATTACTCACATGAATCCAGTCCCGGCTTCTTTCTCTGCTGGATTCGTCCTTCAAGTTGCTCCTCCCATGCCAACAACTTCTTGATCTGCTGCCCAGCAGAGATGCCTTCTCTCACTGATTCATGGGCGAGTTTTGGAAATTTACCTGCAAGCGTATCAGACGTATCCTGACCTTATATGCTTTGACATACTGCTCTATCAACCCTAACTTATATGGTGATATCAAAACATTTTGGGTTCAGTCAGTTTTTTCGTGAGTGATGTTCTTTAGACCGAAAAAAAAAAGATGTTTCAAGTCAGCCATTCCCTTTTGCCAGTGTTTGAGTTCTCGCTCTACTGTCGCACTCACATAAAAAGCGTGGCATTTTCTTGCACCCAGAGTGCTGACTATGCAACGTGCATAAAACTTTCAAATCTCCTCACATAATCCACCGACGTCAGCTGTGTCTGTATCCAAACATTTTCTAAAGAAGTTGCATTCATTACGGCAGTCAGCCCAGCAGCCACACGCGTCAGCCCAGCAGCCACACGCGTCAGCCCGGCAGCCACATACGTCAGCCCAGCAGCCACGCGCGTCAGCCCAGCTGCCACACGCGTCAGCCCGGCAGCCACACATGTCAGCCCAGCAGCCACACACACGTCAGCCCAGCAGCCACACGCGTCAGCCCAGCAGGCACACACGTCAGCCCAGCAGCCACACGCGTCAGCCCAGCAGCCACACGCGTCAGCCCAGCAGGCACACACGTCAGCCCAGCAGCCACACGCGTCAGCCCAGCAGCCACGCGCGTCAGCCCAGCAGTCACACGCGTCAGCCCGGCAGCCACACATGTCAGCCCAGCAGCCACACGCATCAGCAGCCTAGCAGCCACACGCGTCAGCCCAGCAGCCGCACGAGTCAGCTCAGCAGCCACACGCGTCAGCCCAGCAGCCACACGCGTCAGCCCAGCAGCCACACATGCGTCAGCCCAGCAGCCACACGCGTCAGCCCAGCAGGCACACACGTCAGCCCAGCAGCCACACGCGTCAGCCCAGCAGCCACGCGCGTCAGCCCAGCAGCCACACGCTTCAGCCCGGCAGCCACACATGTCAGCCCAGCAGCCACACGCATCAGCAGCCTAGCAGCCACACGCGTCAGCCCAGCAGCCACACGCGTCAGCTCAGCAGCCACACGCGGCAGCCCAGCAGCCACACACGGCAGCCCAGCAGCCACACACGTCATCCCAGCAGCCACACACGTCAGCCCAGCAGCCACAGCGTCAGCCCAGGAGCCACTCGCGTCAGCCCAACAGCCACACACGTCATCCCAGCAGCCACACACACGTCAGCCCAGCAGCCACACGCGTCAGCCCAGCAGCCACACACGTCATCCCAGCAGCCACACACGTCAGCCCAGCAGCCACACGCGTCAGCCCAGGAGCCACACGCGTCAGCTCAGCAGCCACACACGTCAGCCCAGCAGCCACACGCGTCATCCCAGCAGCCACACACATCATCCCAGCAGCCACACACGTCATCCCAGCAGCCACACACGTCATCCCAGCAACCACACACACGTCAGCCCAGCAGCCACACACGTCATCCCAGCAGCCACACACACGTCAGCCCAGCAGCCACACGCGTCAGCCCAGGAGCCACACGCGTCAGCCCTGCAGCTACACGCGTCAGCTCAGCAGCCACACACGTCATCCCAGCAGCCACACACGTCAGCCCAGCAGCCACACACGTCAGCCCAGCAGCCACACGTGCAAGACACGTACTGACCTTGGTTTTAATTCAAGAAAGAAAATAAGAAGACCTCGACCTTGTCTGCATCAACTGAGTGTGGACAGTTGTACACCACCTACACAAAATAGGTGACATGGATTACTCTGAAAACTGTGGATGATGAAAAAAAAGTGGATGTCCGTTTTGGGTTTTGTGTACTTGATATCGGATATAGATCCGTACTGTACTTTGAAACATCATCTTTGTTGTGTGGGCAGTGTATTTACTCCAAGGTATTTTCTTCTTTTACTTCTGATATTGGTCTATCTTACATTTTATAACCATACTCAACATTTTAGTTGCCATGAGACATTTTCTTTCCATCTGTTTACACCGAAGTCCATCTGGCATGTGGCTGAACTCGGAATTAGTTTGTCTATATAACTCGGAACCTTCGCGCAGTCTTCCCTGAACTGGGTGACATTTCTTCAATTCCGTTTCAACGGGAAAATTCCGATTATTTTTTCTTTCCGGAGAGTCACGATCTCGGATCGTTGATTCAGGGAAGTATGTGTCCCAGAAGACTGAGCTTTGCTGTACCACTTTGGACAATCGAGGGTTTCACCATTTTAATACCAAGTGTTGTTTGCTATGTGTCAGTGAGTCGTAAGTCCACTGCATGGGTTCGGATTCCCTCTGCCGTTCGTCTTTGATTATACTTAGAAACCTTTTTATGATTCACTTTGTCGAAGGGTCATTTTAGAATCCAAGTTATCCTATATGTAGCAAAAGAACTCACTTCGATTCGTTGAACATCATCATTCATTCCATTACTTATGTAGTTCATCGAGTGTCGGTTTATTGCGCAATGATGCAACGATTTCATCTGCAGTTAAGAGAAGTAAAGCTGAGAGGACGGTAGTTCCAGGTGTGTTTTCTATTTCCATTTCTGAAATTTTGATGTTACATTAGCAAGCTTCCAGTGTCTCGGCACTGCTTCTCTCTGTAGTGATTTGCTGAAAATTATGGTGATCGGAAATGCTATTTGCTGGGTCACTTCTTTCAATATTCCGGGAGATATATCGTCGGGACCAGTCGACGTATTCGGATGGTTGCAGACTGGGGAAGAGGATTGGAAAAGTTGAAGGGAAGGTATATGGGAGGAAGAAAAGTATATGGGACGATTTGTTGTCTAAAAGCTAGAGAGAGTGGATGTATAAGGGAAGGGAAGAAAAGTATATGGGACGATTTCTTGTCTAAAAGATAGAGAGAGGGGATGTATAAGGGAAGAGAAGAAAAGGGGGTTAGAAATGCAAGGTAAATTAGGGACGTCGGAGGTAAAAAGCACGTAGAAAAAGAAGAGAAGAAAGAATTGTCTTGGAGATCAGACCTCCCTCTGCGCCTCAATTTCTCTGGTACGTTCTGTAACCTCAGCGTGTCGAGAGAGAGAGAGAGAGAGAGAGAGAGAGAGAGAGAGAGAGAGAGAGAGAGAGAGAGAGAGAGAGACTGTGCTCTGTAACTCTCATAGTTCCATCGATATAACCTTATGGTTCAGCTGGAGTGAGAGAGTATAGTGCGTCTCCCACAGTGTCCCCGGTCACCTTGTGTGGTTCAGGTGCTGACGTGGCCATATTGAGATCCTCTGATGTTTTGTATCCAAAATCCCACGAGAGGTTGGGACATGTTAGGAAAGCGTGTTCTATATCCCATGTGAGCTTATGATTGATGCAGTAAGCCTGATACGCGGTGTGATCTGATTGCTTTATCCATCATTCAAAGAGGAGTTAAATTTAGCTACAGTTGTGCAGTGCTTATGCTGTTGTGAGCGGGATGGGCAGGTCAACACTTCTCACTGTCATCGCCAGGGTTGTAGGAGACACAGTGATTGTCTGTTATTCTGGTTGTTATGGCCCTGAATGTCTTCCTCCTACCACTATCATACTCTCCTTCCTTCATTAGATGATACGTGGAAATCCACTTTGTATCATTTAAGAAAGACTACTTTCACCTCTGACTGTGTTGGTCGTCGCGGGAAAATGGAGTTTCTCTCTCTCTCTCTTCTCTCTCTCTCTCTCTCTCTCTCTCTCTCTCTCTCTCTCTCTCTCTCTCTCTCTCTCTCTCTCTCTCTCTCTATCTCTCTATCTCTCTCTCTCTCTCTCTCTCTCTCTCTCTCTCTCTCTCTCTCCAATCTGCAAAGTACTCTGAGGTTGACAAATGACACCTGCTGGAGATCCTCGCTGACGCCTTTACCTTCCAAAAGAAACGTCGACGCGTAGGCAACGAGGCAACATGGAATTTCAGTCTTTAAATGCCAAACATGTCCCTGATATCCTATGCCTCCTCCAGTGATGAACTACTGTTACCTATACTGAACACTGAACACGTTTGTTGAGTATAGATAATGATCAGGTTTATTGAGTTGCCCCTTCTCTGTCAACTGTTTAGAAATAGAAAATGGTATATCGGTCGGACGAACATATATTCCCAAAACTTTGTTTACAGTTTCTGGCAGTTTAAAAAACTCACGCCCTGTCCCTGATGATGAAGCAGATGCAATTCGTGGTCTCTTCGTATTAAAAGACCAGAAAATGTTCAATTTATCTCCCTTTTCACATAGCCCGACGTCTGACGTCCCGCCTTAATGGATACAATAAATCTCGTAGCTCTTACCGAGGCCAGAGGAAGGACCATATTCAGGGGAGTCTGGCCGGCCCCCCAGCCATCACCATCTCGACGGGTTTATTCACCAGTTTCTTATACCCTCTGACCGAGTCTAGGACGCGACGGTCAGTCTGGAGGAACTCGTATTGAGTCTTGCCCCGCCAAGCAGCCAAAAATTGTTGGACTAAAGTGGAAAGTGAATGATGTACTGGTATGAATGGCCTCGACCCGTCGTCTGAGTCAAGCAAAATAAGATACGGAATATTACGTGGCATATGGGTTTGTGGGAGAGGAATGCGATCAGAAGTTGTGCCTCTTTCACAAGCAACTATTTTCTTGTAGGAATTACAATTGGTCTGCCAAGGGATGGTTTTGGCACCGAACATTGACGATGGATAGATAGGTAGATAGATGATAACCCCTCTCGACCTGCACCGTCCACCTGATGATAACTACGTGTCCAGCTGTGGCGTCCACCAGATGATAACTACGTGCCCAGCTGTGGCGTCCACCAGATGATAACTACGTGCCCAGCTGTGGCGTCCACCAGATGATAACTACGTGCCCAGCTGTGGCGTCCACCAGATGATAACTACGTGCCCAGCTGTGGCGTCCACCAGATGATAACTACGTGCCCAGCTGTGGCGTCCACCAGATGATAACTACGTGTCCAGCTGTGGCGTCCACCAGATGATAACTACGTGTCCAGCTGTGGTGTCCACCAGATGATAACTACGTGCCCAGCTGTGGCGTCCACCAGATGATAACTACGTGCCCAGCTGTGGTGTCCACCAGATGGTAACTACGTGTCCAGCTGTGGTGTCCACCAGATGATAACTACGTGTCCAGCTGTGGCGTCCACCAGATGATAACTACGTGCCCAGCTGTGGCGTCCACCAGATGATAATTACGTGCCCAGCTGTGGCGTCCACCAGATGATAACTACGTGTCCAGCTGTGGCGTCCACCAGATGATAACTACGTGTCCAGCTGTGGTGTCCACCAGATGGTAACTACGTGCCCAGCTGTGGTGTCCACCAGATGATAACTACGTGTCCAGCTGTGGCGTCCACCAGATGATAACTACGTGCCCAGCTGTGGCGTCCACCAGATGATAACTACGTGCCCAGCTGTGGCGTCCACCAGATGATAACTACGTGTCCAGCTGTGGCGTCCACCAGATGATAACTACGTGTCCAGCTGTGGTGTCCACCAGATGGTAACTACGTGCCCAGCTGTGGTGTCCACCAGATGATAACTACGTGCCCAGCTGTGGTGTCCACCAGATGATAACTACGTGCCCAGCTGTGGCGTCCACCAGATGATAACTACGTGTCCAGCTGTGGCGTCCACCAGATGGTAATTACGTGCCCAGCTGTGGCGTCCACCAGATGATAACTACGTGCCCAGCTGTGGTGTCCACCAGATGATAACTACGTGCCCAGCTGTGGTGTCCACCAGATGGTAACTACGTGCCCAGCTGTGGTGTCCACCAGATGATAACTACGTGCCCAGCTGTGGCGTCCACCAGATGATAACTACGTGTCCAGCTGTGGTGTCCACCAGATGGTAATTACGTGCCCAGCTGTGGCGTCCACCAGATGATAACTACGTGCCCAGCTGTGGCGTCCACCAGATGATAACTACGTGCCCAGCTGTGGTGTCCACCAGATGATAACTACGTGCCCAGCTGTGGTGTCCACCAGATGATAACTACGTGTCCAGCTGTGGTGTCCACCAGATGGTAATTACGTGCCCAGCTGTGGCGTCCACCAGATGATAACTACGTGCCCAGCTGTGGCGTCCACCAGATGATAACTACGTGCCCAGCTGTGGCGTCCACCAGATGATAACTACGTGTCCAGCTGTGGTGTCCACCAGATGATAACTACGTGCCCAGCTGTGGTGTCCACCAGATGATAACTACGTGCCCAGCTGTGGCGTCCACCAGATGATAACTACGTGTCCAGCTGTGGTGTCCACCAGATGATAACTACGTGCCCAGCTGTGGTGTCCACCAGATGATAACTACGTGTCCAGCTGTGGTGTCCACCAGATGATAACTACGTGTCCAGCTGTGGTGTCCACCAGATGATAACTACGTGTCCAGCTGTGGTGTCCACCAGATGATAACTACGTGTCCAGCTGTGGCGTCCACCAGATGATAACTACGTGTCCAGCTGTGGTGTCCACCAGATGATAACTACGTGTCCAGCTGTGGTGTCCACCAGATGATAACTACGTGTCCAGCTGTGGTGTCCACCAGATGGTAATTACGTGCCCAGCTGTGGCGTCCACCAGATGATAACTACGTGTCCAGCTGTGGTTCCACCAGATGATAACTGTGGGGCGTCCACCAGATGATAACTACGTGTCCAGCTGTGGTGTCCACCAGATGATAACTACGTGCCAGCTGTGGTGTCCACCAGATGATAACTACGTGTCCAGCTGTGGTGTCCACCAGATGATAACTACGTGTCCCAGCTGTGGTGTCCACCAATGATAACTACGTGTCCAGCTGTGGCGTCCACCAGATGATAACTACGTGTCCAGCTGTGGTGTCCACAGATGATACTTACGTGTCCAGCTGTGGCGTCCACCAGATGATAACTACGTGTCCAGCTGTGGTGTCCACCAGATGATAACTACGTGTCCAGACATGTGGTGTCCTCCAGATGATAACTACGTGCCCAGCTGTGGTGTCCACCAGATGATAACTACGTGTCCAGCTGTGGGTCCACCAGATGTAATTACGTGCCCAGCTGTGGCGTCCACCAGATGATAACTACGTGTCAGCTGTGGCGTCCACCAGATGATAACTACGTGTCCAGCTGTGGTGGTCCACCAGATGATAACTACGTGTCCAGCTGTGGTGTCCACCTGATTGATAACTACGTGTCCAGCTGTGGCTCCACCAGATGATAACTACGTGCCCAGCTGTGGTGTCCACCTGATGATAACTACGTGCCCAGCTGTGGCGTCCACCTGATGATAACTACGTGCCCAGCTGTGGAGTCCACCAGATGATAACTACGTGCCCAGCTGTGGCGTCCACCAGATGATAACTACGTGTCCAGCTGTGGCGTCCACCAGATGATAACTACGTGCCCAGCTGTGGTGTCCACCTGATGATAACTACGTGCCCAGCTGTGGCGTCCACCAGATGATAACTACGTGTCCAGCTGTGGTGTCCACCAGATGATAACTACGTGCCCAGCTGTGGTGTCCACCAGATGATAACTACGTGTCCAGCTGTGGTGTCCACCAGATGATAACTACGTGCCCAGCTGTGGTGTCCACCAGATGATAACTACGTGCCCAGCTGTGGCGTCCACCAGATGATAACTACGTGTCCAGCTGTGGTGTCCACCAGATGATAACTACGTGTCCAGCTGTGGTGTCCACCTGATGATAACTACGTGCCCAGCTGTGGCGTCCACCAGATGATAACTACGTGCCCAGCTGTGGCGTCCACCAGATGATAACTACGTGCCCAGCTGTGGCGTCCACCAGATGATAACTACGTGCCCAGCTGTGGTGTCCACCAGATGATAACTACGTGCCCAGCTGTGGTAGTCGCGAGCTACCACGTTCACGGCAACAATTATTCGTTAACAGTTTTGAAATTACTGGAGAATGCTATTTTTGGAAGACAACCTTCGCGGCGTAATTAAGAGGGAGAGAAGAGGGCTGTTATAGTCCTGTTCCCAATACAGAAGACTCGCGGACATTGCAATTAGAAAAAGAAAAATGTTTTTCCTTCTCTTTCTGCTTCATGCATGATCAGTGTGTGTTCTTGTGTTTGTGTGGCTCTCGCTTATGGCTTCCTCTGTAGACTTCTTGACTGTATGTTTTCTCCCTCTTTCTGCCTATGAGTTTATCTACCAACCAGTTTGTCTGCTTTCTCACACTCCCTCCCCCTGCCTCTCTCTCTCTCTCTCTCTCTCTCTCTCTCTCTCTCTCTCTCTCTCTCTCTCTCTCTCTCTCTCTCTCTCTCTCTCTCTCTCTCTCTCTCTCTCTCTCTCTCTGTCCCTCTCTCCCTCACCTCTGAACTTTGGAAGGGAGCGTCCCTAGAGGTAGCAGCGCTCGTCACCATAGTGCAGCACAAGTTGCCGGAAGTTATACAAGTTGGACAGAAGCCCAACACGGACCCCCCTGGCTGGCGACGGGCTTGACAGAAGCTGCAACTCGCACCGCCCTGACCCTGACGTAACAAGAGCCACAGGCAGCTCCCGCGGACTCTCAGCTGCTGTGTGTGTGTAACGACCCGGTCAGCTGAATGCATAAACGGTGGAGTTATTCCCAGTGTGGCTTGTGGTGAAGGTAGCGTCACTCGGCTTACGTAAGTAGATGCATCACTAATGGAGTGCTATTAAGGATTTCAGAGGTCAGATAGCATTTTGTACCATGCGGAAGGGCATTATATTTTTTGCTGATGCGCAGATTTTCATCATGCTGTTCAAAATCTATCATCGCACCTACATTCATATTCATTACTTAACGTTTTTCAGGGACATTCTATTTGTTCTTGTACGTCGGACTGGAAGTGGATTGTTAAGATAGGAAATATGGTTTCTGTGCACTAGACGTTGCCCTACCTTACAAACCGTAAAAACATCTGCTGCCCCGACTGCTCTCAATATTATACAGAAAAAGAGGACTCGAACGTATTCGCTTGGCCCATGAATGCATTACGGTCGGGATCGCTAACTCCCAGACCAAAGAGAACCACGGAGGTCCAACTCGTAGACTTAAACGTTGAGGGAAAGGCCTGGTGGTATCATCCTAACATCTTACTCGTGACTGAAATATGTCTTATTAAGTGTGGACTCATTGTCATGGACTCATTAGACTCATTGTCTGTAACGTATTTCTCTTTAGGTGATACAGATGACAGACTGTAAAGAAACTAAGATTACGTTTTTATCATTTGAACTCAAAGGCTGCAATCTCTCTCTGCCACATCAAAATGGAGGGAGAAGAAAATAGAGAAAAGGAGGAAGAAGAAAGAAGAAGAAGAAGAAGGAGAAGAAGAAGAAGAAGAAGAAGAAGAAGAAGAAGAAGAAGAAGAAGAAAGAGGAGAAAGAAGAAGGAAAGAAGAAAAATAAACTGAAAGATAATTATACAAGATAACAAGATCAAAACCTCGGACTGCTCTTTCGAATGTGCTGCAGTTTCCCTGCTGTACATTGGTTGATCCTATGGGTAGACCACCCTCCCACAGACGGCAGGTGGTACATCTATACCAGAGTATGGTGAAGGATGAGTGGACCACCCTCCTGTAGGGGTGACATATGATGCGACTGTAGCAAAGTTATTGATGAAGACAGTCAATGTCTATATGTTCATAGGTGGTTCTGCTGGTGATTATTTTTATTTTCCAAATGTTAGCTTAAACGACATGGGCTACTGAATGCCCTAATCAAGGCCATCTCATTAACACTATGTATAATGTATTCATACCTTAACCTGAGCCAGGTACCCAGTTTATCGACCAACAACTCGGGGAGGATGAACAGCTGGGTTAAACTTTGGACAGACTGCTGCAACCAGGATTTGAACCAGTGCACTCGAATCCGGGTAGCCCGTAAGTGCGTCGTGGTCAGCAGTGATAACTTATACACCACAATGCCTTGAAAGGTCCTTACAGTCTCTGAACTTACTACTATTTCATCAACTTTTGTCCAATTCGTCAGTCAGTGTTTTGCTATAGAAGTATTTCCTCCCATCTTGTCTGACTCTTTTCTTGCATAATTACCGGTTGTGTCCAGCAGGTCATTGGCTCCTTCCTTTTTCTAAAAGTTGTTTTGATGATGACATCATCAAAACCACCGAGGAAATTTAAAGCACAATCGTTTCTTTAACTTGGGTATCAGCATGTTTGATAAGGCGTTAATCCATCTAATTTTGATTGTAATTAGTTGATGATATTTCTCTTCGAACTTTGCAACATTTATGGTAGGGAGAAAATGAGCAAAGGTCAGATGAGAGCGAGCGTTGGTTGGCTTCTGATCTGAGGAACAATATTATAATGTGGTAAGTCTCACACTAAGATTAGCATTATACTGTCCCCAGAAGCGATGAGGCTGAAAAATGGAGCCACGTCTTTTCCAGTCATACTACATAGTAACTTTTGAACTCTGAAAAGACCTGAATGCCACTGGATCCGACGCACGCTCACAAAAAAGAGGAACAAAAGCTAAAGAAATCCTTTATCAACCTTTCTTTTGCTGAGGTAGAGAACAGAGGTGACATTCTGGAGGACTGGCAGTCGTGCGCCTCGCTCCGTAGCAAGGGAAGGTGGAGAAGCGCGAGAGGGGGTCAGCTGTTCATTGTCAAGCTGACGTTGTGTTTGTATATATGTGTGCTTGCAGGTGTTTCTGTATACACCCACGGAGTTTGTTTGGTGAACTGATTTGTTTAGATATATGTGAATGCGCGTGCAAGAGACTGAGAATATGAAGCTGTACGTATATGTTGTCCAGAATCAACTGATGAACTGCGCAGTTCCTATGACATTTGGCTATGAATTACAGTATCCCACACATTTGCTCTACTCATCTTACAGTCTTGCCGTAAAGTCTTATTCCAGTGTTCAACATAAAGAACCACTTGTTAGCAAAAACTTGGTATTACCCCATTGTGAAAACTAGCATAATGTGACTGGTAGGGTAAAAAATTTTCCTTATTAACGTAGTCTACAGCAATGATGATAATGATAATAATAATGATGATAAATAATGATAATGATAATAATAATGATAATGATAATAATGATAATAATGATAACAATAATAATAATAATAATATCCCTGGGGATAGGGGTTAATATTAAGAATACTTCCCACGTATTCCCTGCGTGTCGTAGAAGGCGACTAAAAGGGGAGGGAGCGGGGGGCTGGAAATCCTCCCCTCTCGTTTTTTTTTTTTTTATTTTCCAAAAGAAGGAACAGAGTGGGGCCAGGTGAGGATATTCCAAAAAAGGCCCAGTCCTCTGTTCTTAACGCGGTAAATGGCGTATAGTTTAAAAAAAAGAAAAAAATAATAATAATAATAATAATAATAATAATAATAATGATAATAATAATAATAATAATAATAATGATAATAATGATAATAATAATAATTATAATTATGATAATGATAATGATTTAATGCAATATTTCTTCACTGTTGATCAAAGTGATTGAAGCAGTGCTGGATTTTGCATACTGAGTCTCAGCAATGGATAGAATTCTATATAATGTTGAATCTCTTCGTGCCAAGCATAGTAGAGATACTAATGTGACTCAGAATATTGTTTTATATGATTTAGACTTCATAGGTTAACCTGAGTTTGTACCTAAGAGCGGCACTATTGCATGTTGGAATGGTGTGGACACAAAGGAAGGGGAATGCTTTAAGTAGAGTTTGAGTAACATATACAGTGACTCCCTCCCAATGAGAGGGAGGGCTCAGGTAGTAGAGTAATAGCCCCACGCAAGACCGCTGCAAATTCAAGGAATACTCTTAACACCAGATTTTTTGTTTTGACTCCTGCCAGCGATAGGAAGGGTTGAAATGTTAGTGTATTGGCTCCTCCCAGTGCCCCAGCTGACTCGAGGGTTATCCCGCCCCCCGTCCTTAGAGCAATTCCTTCGGCAGTAGGGTAATGACAACAGCCGCCCAGAGTGGCACTACACTCCTGACTGAGGAACGTTAAAGTGGTGGCCGGAACCATCTTACACTCTCCATGTCAGGATTGCTGGTCTTACTTCCTGTCTCATCACCGCGGGACTTTTGGGCTAGTCCTGCCATCTCCTTACAATCACCCTACTCCTACTAAAATCTTACCTGTTTTCTTCACATAAATTCTCTTGCTCTCTCCTGTCTGCGCAATCAATTTTAGATTTAATCATGATAGAGTCTAACAAACCTATGGCCCCTAGTCCCCGACATCACAGGCGCTAAGAATCTCCAGGTTTCTGCCTGACTCTACTTCCAGTGAAAAGGAGGACTGAGGTAGTAGTAGTAGTACCGGCCTCTCCACGGCCTCTCCCACTCTGTAAGACCTGCTTCTCTTTCTGTTCATTATACCAACATTCGTGGTCTCTCTAGTAACCTCTCGTCTGTTGAATACTATCTTTCTTGTACCTCTCCTAATATCTTACTTCTCTCTGAGGCCCTGTTGTCTAATGATGTTCTCACTTGCCCCTTTTTCATATCCAGCCATAATCACCACTTACGATTCCAGTTCAGATGTGGTGTCTGTGCTTATTCCAACATCAACACACCTGTTGCAAGCATTGAGGACCTTGAGTCCACGAACTTTGATGTTGTCTGGCTCAAGGTCTGTCTCCCAACTTCCAAGTTTTTTTCCTTCGTTTCGCCCACTGCTACCCTGATTCTACAAATTTTATATCTTTTTTTTCGACCATCTAAACTGCCATGAGGCCATGGCTTCCCCTCGCCCGTAATCCGAGATATTGTACTTGAGGGATTTCACCGCTCACCATAGGGAATGGTTGAATTTCTTCCTTATGGATGGTGCGTGTAATGACGCTGTCACTTTCTCCATTCTCAGTGATCTAAAGCAAAGTATCTTCCAGCCGTCTCATGATCCTGACCGCTGTTACTATTCTCTTAATATTTTGGATCTGTTTTCCATCTCTAATCCTTCGCGCTATAGCTCCACAATCTCGCTCCAAACTGGTTCGATTGACTACACTCTCATGAATGTATGGCACCTTCTCTTTGAGGCACCTCTTCTAAACGTAGATATTGGCACCTCAGCAAAGCTGACCGGAATTACTTACGAAAAATTCTTTTCTGACTTGGGTAAATTACCGTCTCTTATGTCGTAATGCTTTTGTCTCCGCCAAACACAAGCGCAAATAGAGGTATTCATTCCCTTCTTCTCCAAGACGACCTCCTCCTCCTGTCCAGTGTTCCTGTTCTAAGGCCATTCAGGTAACAGATCAGGCATATCAGGCTTGGAAAACTCTCCTTCCTCTGGCTCCCATTCAGCTTTTATCACTGCCCGTCATCACTGCAAGCACGTTATCCGTGAGGCGAAGCGTTCCTTTATTCAGAGGAAGTGCGATAACCTCTCCTCGTCACCCTCTAGTCGCTCTTTCTGGTCTTTAGCAAAGGGCATCGCTGACTATTCCTGACACTACTTTTCCTTCGCTTTTCTTTGACGGTACTAAAGCTCTGTCTCTCTCTGTCCCACGTAGACATAGCAAACTCATTGCTTCTTGTTTCTCCTCTAACTCCGCCTTGGATGACTTTCATTCCCCTTCTAGTAATCTCTTTTCGAACTGTTCGAAAGCGCTTTTAACGATAATGCATTATATCATATTTTCTTTCTTACACACGCGAGAGTTAAAGATTTCAGTATGACAGAAGAATGGGGGAATATTGCAAGAAATATATTGTGTGCATATATATATATATATATATATATATATATATATATATATATATATATATATATATATATATATATATATATATATATATATTCCCTGGGGATAGGGGAGAAAGAATACTTCCCACGTATTCCCTGCGTGTCGTAGAAGGCGACTAAAAGGGAAGGGAGCGGGGGGCTGGAAATCCTCCCCTCTCGTTTTTTTTTTTTTTTTATTTTCCAAAAGAAGGAACAGAGAAGAGGGCCAGGTGAGGATATTCCCTCAAAGGCCCAGTCCTCTGTTCTCAACGCTACCTCGCTATCGCGGGAAGTGGCGAATAGTATGAAAAAAAAAAAAAAAAATTTATATATATATATATATATATATATATATATATATATATATATATATATATATATATATATATATATATATATATATATATATATATCGCCAGTGCATATTAACTGAAATCTCTTAATATTAAACTCATCACTTGTTTATGTTTATGTTGAATATAGACAACTAGTTTGCATAAAACAGTCAGTCATCGTAACCTCCAACACCGAAAAGAAAAAGCTGGACAGTTATCCCTACTCTTATGAATGTTTTCATCTTTGATATAAATTTCCCATTTTCTGTAAAAGGAAAATTTATGACACATACCGTCAGATGGCGCCATGAGTCTCTCGACGACTGACTATTATATGTGACAAGTTACGCTTCCCGGGTAAAGGACTGGCGGTCAGCGTTCCTTCTGAGGAGCATAACAAGAGAGGTGTCTGGCTACTGCCGAGCAACCATATCATAGTTTTTCTTGTTTAGTGAAGTGTTTTGCGCGACTCACTCTCCCGTTGTAGGTTACGGATACTAGCAGGGTCGTGTCCAGTGGTGTTCTGCCAAACTAACTTCCCCATTGAAGGTTACAGATATTTCTGGTTCGTGTTTAACGAAGCGTTTTTCGGACTTGGATCTTCCCATTAGAGCTACGAGTCATCTTGGTTCTTGTTCAATGCAGCGTCAAGTGTACGTCAGACCCTTCCCGTCGGTCATGGAGATGTACGAACCTGGATCACATCTTAGTATCGACGTGTTGGGTAAGCCTCTTTCTTTTTATCGTTATTGCCGTAAGGTTTTTAATCCTAGTGTATTGTAGGTAATGTCATGATCAAACTCCGCCATATGATTGTTCATCAATTCTGGCCTATATTTTCGTGTGTGTGGAACCCATAATATGCGAGAGGAATCTTTTAGTTCCTCTATAGGCAAAGATTTCTGCCCGTTATGTAGTTACGTCATGTTAAGAGGTTACAAAGACTTTGCAGTGTGTCTGGTTCAGGTTGCATTAGCTTTGAAACTCCTCAAATGTGCAACATTGCAAACGTGATAAAGTTTCTTTTCGAGTTGTTTGGATTTTTCTCTGCTGTCATAGGGAAGAGGACTTTGTATATAAAACATTTAGGGTCAAACACAGACGTAAGCAGTGTGCTTACGGCGGTGTTAGCACAAAACAAAAGCAGTTGTAAGTGTACTGCTAATGCCACTATTAGAGAATCGACAATATACATAGCTGTTAAGTAAATCAAATCTCAGCTTAATTATTCTTATTGAATCTTTATGATATAGATTTGTCATGCTGTACAGTGGAGTAGTAAATACAGAGAAATGTATTACACGTATACTTTTGAACCTCATCTGTCTCGTGGCGAATCCAGTGCCCGACTGCAAGTGACGCCTCCCCCCACCCACACTCCACACCCCCGCCTCCGCCCAGCGGGCTGCACCGCCGTGTTTACCTTTTGCAATGAGGGATTCATCAGTTGTCGACCATTTTCTTATATCCGTACGTATAGCCCGATTATATTGCACTGTCAATGCATTTGAATAGTGAACGTATAGTCAGTGTACGTGACTGCTGTGGTGAAGTGCTTGTTTGGTAGTGATCAGTGATGACAGCGGCAGGGCTGGTGTAGTGGGATGAGGGTAGCGAGGTAAGGGACGTTCCTGCTGACATTCCGCACTCGTTCCCGTGCGACACACTGAGGGCGGGAGTGGCCGCCCAGTGACGTGCATCCAGGACACTTGTTGATCTTGTACAGTGAAGTGTTTTGCAGATGGTTCGTCTGATCACACTCTCATGACTGTACCTATTGTGCCGGCACCTCCTCCTCCAGCAGCCCCTTCTGAGCGTAGATACTGGCACCTGAACAAAGCTGACTGTAATAACTTTACGTAACTTCTTTACTAACTTTCCATGGGTAGATTGCTGTCTCTTATGTGGTGATGCTTCTGTCTCCGCCAGACGCATAGCACAGGTTATTCTTGCGGGAATGGAAGCATTTATCCCCTCTTCCTCAAAGTCGACCTCTTCATACAATCCATCCTTCAACCGTTCCTGTTCTGAGGCCATTCAGGAGGGATCAGGCATATCGGGCACGGAAAAACTCTCCTCTCTCTGGCTTCCATTCAATTTCTATCACCGCCCGTAATCGCTGCGAGCACGTTATCCGTGAGGCGAAGCGTTCCTTTCTTCCAAGGAAGTACGATAACCTCTCCTCATCACTACGCACGACACAGAAGTGCAGACCCGTACACACCTCCTCACACATACACAGGTATGCTTCATTTAAGTATCCCGACCTCCACAGAGAAACATCCGCTTGGGAATGCGACTTGGACAACGCTGTGTGATATGTCTCCAAAAACAGCATTGCTCTCCTGGTGTCGTTCCACCTCCAGTATTCACATAGAAATGTAAGAATATATACCGTCTGGCGTATTGCACGCCTTTTTTGTCACCTTCTCAGCGTCTCTTTGACTTCATTAAAACCTCTACAGTTCTAGACCTAAAGATTTTACGTCAAACTTTGCTTATTTAAGGCATCTCCAGGTTGAAGAAAAATTGGCTGAGTCGTCCTTGACTTTCGGTACAAATTAGATGGAGGCAGTTAATAAGGAACCTATGAAAAGATGAGCAGTAGACGGATATCATCTTCAGCTGAATGTTAATTGATTTTATGTATATTTCGAAGCCATGTAGACAAGCGCTAATTTGCGCCACTAAGCCATTAGAATGCTATTCAGAACT
Source organism: Panulirus ornatus (assembly GCF_036320965.1). Taxonomy (NCBI): domain Eukaryota; kingdom Metazoa; phylum Arthropoda; class Malacostraca; order Decapoda; family Palinuridae; genus Panulirus; species Panulirus ornatus. The sequence continues at coordinate 63,024,434 of NC_092224.1, forward strand.
GACATTAAGGATCCATTCAGGAGTCACTGACACAGCCGAGGACCTTCGTCAGCACACTATAGCTCGGAAATCATGTTAGGGTGAATTTATAATGTACCTGCATAGAATATATATATATATATATATATATATATATATATATATATATATATATATATATGATAATCGCCGTCTCCCGCGTTAGCGAGGTAGCACAAGGAAACAGACGAGGAATGGCCCAACCCACCCACATACATATGTATATACATAAACGCCCACACACGCATATATACATACATATATAGTTCAGCGTATACATACATATACAGACATATACATATATACACATGTACATATCCGTACTGGCTGCGTTCATCCATTTTCGTCGCCACCCCGCCACACACGAAATAGTATCCCTCCCTCCCCGTCCCCAGGAACAGACAACAAAGGCCACATTCGTTCACATTCAGTCTCTAGCTGTCATGTGTAATGCACCGAAACCACAGCTCCTTTTCCACGTCCAGGCCCCACAAAACCTTCCATGGTTTACCCCAAACGCTTCACGTGCCATGATTCAGTCCATTGCCAGTACATCGACCCCCGGTATACCATATGGTTCCATTTCACTCTGTTCCTTGCACGTCTCTCATCCTCCTGTATTTTCAGGCCCCGATGGCTCAAAATCTTTTTCACTCCGTCGATCCACCTCCAATTTGGTCTCCCACTTCTCGTTCCCTCCACCTCTGACACATATATCCTGTTACCGGGCTCCGCATGGACAAGGTTAGACTGCAAGGGAAAAGTCATCATTGGCGAGGCTGTATCACTGGGAGTACAGTCTCATCAAGGAACTTCTCATTCCAGAGGAGATTACATTTCCTTGCCACTCAAAGTAGCAGAATCATGGCCTGCAAAAGCCCTCAGAAGGCCCTGGTTAACACCAGGGCTCCCTTATGGAAATTGGACTTGGGTACATAATATTGTATAAATGAATCCAGCTTACATCCTCCAAGTCACCCTGAGTGGACAGTCCCTCCCTCTGAACTAAACAACTTTTCTACGCATCACGAACTACACACATATCACATCAATAACATCAACAAGACAAAAGCAGCACGCAAACTATATGCCCTTGGAACACTAAATGGCACCAGATTTCGACAAGAAAGAGTCCCTCAGCATTCTATACGAACAATTCATCCACTCTACCTTAAACTGTATCTCGCTTCCACCCTCCCCGAAGAAAATATATCAAAGCTGCAAATGACACAAAATAATGCACTCAGAACAATCATTTGCTGCCGAGCCAATGCAAACAACACTTTCACAGTGAAACAAAGATTCTCCTAATACACTGTAGTCCCACCTCTTCTCCTCACTCCTATACAACAGACCCTTCCCACTCCAAGCGGGCTTTTACTGACCACCAGTCCCCAAGTAGAAATAAAATACTTACCCCCTGCCTCACATTTCAGTAACCTCAAAACACAAACAAAACACATCCACGTTGACATAACATGACAAGCTATAAGAACCGACCTCCCAACTCGATCTTAAACTCCAACCCTCCGGACACACACACACCCATCAGACACCACACTCCCCAGACAAACACGAATATAAATAACGGTCTCTCTTGGTCCGACTTAGTGTAGTTGGTGATAGACAGTCTGTATTCCTACTTCGTGTAAGATTGTTCTGGATTTTCTTCCTCTTCCGGACGTCTTTTGTATTTCTGTATCCATATTTTGTATTTAGGTTGTAGCTCATACTGCCCATTATGATATTATTGTGTTGCTTATTGTGTTTGTCTTCATCTTCAATATTCTATGCTCTGTGGTTTCTCATACACATGTTTGCGTTTTACATTTACATCCTAGTTTTGGGACGTACTTTTTTCTCTTTTTTTGTAGATTCCTGATGATGCGGTTGTGAAGGTGAAAGCCTGATTGAAGTAAAATGGATAATTTTGGAAAACTGGTGTTCGAGCTGTCACCTGATGGTAGAATAATATTGGGAAAATTAGAAAACATGAAAAAGAAAATCGGTAACTGTAAATATTTTACATATTTAATTGTACGTGTACTCACACACACACACACACACGCACACACGCACACACACACACACACACCCACACCTCATTTGCCGCGTTAGCGAGGTATCTCTAGCAACATACAAAGAAATGGCCTCATTAGCTCCCATATGCTGTCATACAATAATGGACACACACCAGAGCTTCATGTTCGCAGTCAAGTTCCACAAACCTCTTCGTGGTTTCCCCCGATCACTTCGTATGCCCTGGTTCAGCCCATTGATAGTGTATCTTTTCATGTACACCACATCGCTCTATCCCCTGCACGCCTCGCACCATCCTGCATGTTGAGGCCCGGAGCCTTCAAGTACTTCGTTCCCCCTCTTCCATGTTCCTCCCACTACTGATAAGTATACCCTGTTAGTCATCCTTTCCTCACTCATTCTCCTCATATGTCCAAGACGTTTCAGAACAAACTCTTCAACTGTCTTACCCTATTAGTTCTTATTTTCCCTGTCCTCCTTACGAAAAATGTTGTCCTTAAACATTTCATTTGCATCACATTAACCATATCCTTTACACTCTTGTCTTGGGTCCACGCCTGGCATCCATACAGCACCGATCGGACTATCTGAGTACGAATTTGAATAGAGAGAACCTGGAGGATACAGGATGCTTTAGGTAGCTGGTAGTGGACTTAGCAGCTGATAGAGCCATGGGAGATCATACAAGGCTCAGTGCGGGAAAGAAGACTAAGATCCTGGGTGTAGTGGGGAGGTTCTGCTAGTGCTAGGATGGGCATGTTACAGGGAGTAGCAGTTCCGATGGTGTTGAATGGACGCTGATTTTGTTGGACCTTTTTGGAAATGAAATGCCCACAGACAGTGTGTGGGGTCGAAGAGGATTGATCGTATTAGAAATGACAGTGTATGAATGGCCTGTGGTAGTAAGCGAAGAGTGATTGAGTTAGAGCTGACCAGGGTCTACTGAAATTGTCTGAATGTATAGAAAAATGAACGCAAGGGAGCCTGACTAATAGGATTTACGTTGTCAGAAGTGGAGGGAGCAAGAGGAAGAGGGAAACCGAGAAGGAGAGGGGAAAGATGAAATAATGAGTGGCTTTGAGTTGTTCAAAGGCTATTCTCTTTGCGGTTAAACCTGTCTTTTATTCAAGCTGGACGATGAAAACAGAGTAAAGTATTCAAGATGGAAAAGCTTCAGTGAATCTCTGTAGATTGAAGATTATTATGGCATTTTTGAATCGATTGTTCTGCCCATGAAACGTGTTCTCTTTTTTTTTTTTGCTCTCTTTTACTTTCTCCCTGTATTGCTCATGTGGAATAACGTTATCGGAGGTCATTGTGCTGAAGCTTTTCTCTTCATTTACGTTGTCGATCACAGAAGAGAGTCACAAAAATACTCGTATGATCATTTTTGCTGCCGATGTGCATCAAACTGTGCATTCACTCGCCGTAGAATTCATGTGCAAAGTGTGGACCAAGTCTATAAATTTGTCTAAATCCCCTTTCAGCTGTAGACGTTTAATTACTGAGGTACCTTTATCAAAACTTTGGTGTATTGAACTAATCTTAATAATTTACCGGACAGCCCATCGTCAGTGTAATCAATGTCATCGGAAGTAGAGCAGGCCCCAAGACTGATCACTGCGGCACACCACGTGTCACCTCTGATCATTATTGGCAAATGACAGGGAGAGGGTGAGGGTAGAGCCCGTGGAAGAGGAGGACGCTAATGTGTTGTTCTTAGGGATGACTGAGGTTGGAAGAGGGTGAGGGGACGCTCAGTAAAGTGCTCTGCAGTCCTCTAAGTGCCCTTTGTCTGACCGCCCGCCTATCTTCTCTAAAACCCGGCTTTGTTTTTTCTTCTCTTGCTCTTTGTTTGTGAGGTTATATATCCCAGGACTCTTTGTCCGTCTTTTATTCTCTCTCTCTCTCTCTCTCTCTCTCTCTCTCTCTCTCTCTCTCTCTCTCTCTCTCTCTCTCTCTCTCTCTCTCTCGATTTTATATCGGTGACTGCCTCCGAGAGCTGTCTGCTTACGTGCCTCTGCCACTTAGTAGTACTTGGCAAACCATCGTGTTCACAATGATACGGTTCTCTTTCCGTCTACTCAGCAGTGTAGGGATTTGAGGCCTCTCATCCTTTCATGACTCTCACAACACCACTCGACACGCTCCGGCCTAACATGCAAGGCTCCCACTTGCTCAAAAGCTCTCATAATATATTTCTTTTCCTCCTCTCATAAACTTTCTGCCTCCCCAGTGACATGAGGCATGAGAAATTCTAAAGTCATGGACATTCATCTTTGCCATGAAATCTTGAAAAGAGTGAAGGAGAGAGATGAGAAACTCGCCCAGACAATAGTTTCGTGATCAGGCCTCCACACTGAGGGTCCTTAGCGAGTTCCCTAATGAAGAAAAGTTTTAACGCTGTTGCTTTAAGATCGAGGAAGGAGTGATAGAATCAGGGAGCCACGAAAGTTGATATTGCGAAACTGTTCTGTGAGGTTCTTACTCATGAGTAAGTTGTCGGTGAGGCTGGTGGATACGAAGACAAGAGTCTGTGATCTTGGCGTCTTTGCATCAACAGGTGTGCCATGCCTTGCCACTGCCCTGATCAGACTTTGATACAGATTATGGTCTTTCTTATTCCCATAGATGATTTCTCAAATTCCTTTTCTTATTCGTTTGTTGTCTCACGTCAGCTTATGCAATAGTTCATTCCTCGCTGGGGAAGGACGATATAAAAAAAAAAAAAATCTTTTTCGCTTGCTTTGATTATTGGCAGCGGGTGTTAAGCTACTGGGTAACATAAGCGAAGTGTTAGGATGCCACTTTTTATAAGTTGATCATTTTTATTCTTTTCTTTTTTAAAGAGAACTGACCACAGACTGAGACCATGTTCATGACACGTTGATGATAATTTTCAGGGATTTTCAGTACATCTAAACGTACTATAAACCTTCATGGAGGACCTTGAATATCTCAGCTTTCACATCACTCGTTTCATAACATATTCTTGCTGTTCCTACGATCTTCCTTTGGTACAGTTGCCGTTCTTATTTTACTCCGTACATGCCATAGTCTTCGACTATCTTCTCTTGTGCTTCGATGCGGCGCTAAACTAACTTTCAGAGGACAGAACGCTAGAGGGAAAACTAGTTGGAAAGGAAGTTAAGAAGTGGTGGTTTCGAGTTAGGGTGTTGCATAGTCGGACTGAACTGAGCAATAAGGCAGTAAATACTGGCAGTTTGTAAGGGATTAAATGACCACTTAATGACATAGAATGTTCAGGGGATAAAGCCCCCACGAATGTGGACTTCTTACCTCGTACTGTACAATTAATCACAAATAGTAGTTCCTCATGCAGACAGTGGAAGAATTGTAAAAGTGCATAATGGTGATGTTATTATATAACTATCAAAAAACATTAGCGTTCCAGAACAAATGATATAGTGATAGCGATGAACGAATCGTCACGATGATGCGTGAAGCGATCAAGCACGTAATGTATGGTAAAGTGCTCATAATGGCGAACCTCAGCTATAAAGAGACAGACTGAGGGAGTCTGCATTCTAATGATGACTGGAAGTGGTGGAGGCACAAGTGCTCATAGCGTATTGTGGAACATGTCCTACACCAGCACGTTACTGAGTGAAAAAGTAAATGTGCCATCATCACAAGATCTTGGGTAATCTTCACACATACAGAGTCATGGATATTGAGAGCATCATATATCACTTGGCAAAAGTGATCATTTAATATTTAATTCGAATTACGTGGTATGTGAGGAGGTAAAAAGAGAGCATAGCTGAGACAATATATGAAGAAGAGATGCAATTGCGGAAAGTACAAAAAAAAAAACCATAGTTGCTCTGGTAACATGAGTTAGGAGTTCATTTGCCAGGAAACAGGGCTTTGTGGTGATAGGTTGTGGCATTTATTGCCTCAAATACGAAGGGAAGGTTGAGAGAGATGGAGGAATGGTTGAATGGGCCATGTCGTCATACCTGTATCATCTCGGGATGTAAGATGACCTTAAAAGAAGCGCTGAAGTAGAGACCGAAGTAGAGACCGCTCTCCTTGACAAGTGTGGTCTATAAGGTATGGGAAAAGATTATCAGAAAACTAATGGATGACTTCCTGTGGAGGAGGAATTCCTTAACTGTGAGACAATATTACGAGCTTCTTATATTTCTGTGAGAGTGTGAGCTCTCTCTCTTGGACAAAAGAGAAGGCTGGATGGATTGCTTATAACCGAAATGTCAGAAAGCATGTGACACTTACCCGGACATGAGGCTTATAAAGAAGCTGAGTCACAAGGCGGGACTAAGGTAGCGCCTCATCCAGTGGATAGAAAAGCATCTTGATGGAATGGAACAAAGGTCGCTTGTCAAAGGAGCCTTTTCGAAAAGGCTGGAGGTTACTATTAGCAGAGAACCGCTCCTCTTGTTCAATGTATATGACCACTGAAAATGCGGACTCCTGCTAATGATGTGTTTGCAGATGATGTAAAAGTCATAGTGGAGGAGGGGGAGGGAATGAAAAGTAAAAAGGATTGCATCATCTTGCAAAGATACCTAAACACCCTCAAACGTTGGTCTGATACATGGTGAATGAAATCAAACCCGAGCAAATTACATTAATAAGACTAGGACGCAGTGGTAAAAGGCCTCAGTATGCATATTGTCTAACGCTAAATCCCGTCGGAATCTGTGTGAGAAGATCTTGGGATCTAACATTGTCCCTGGCATATTGCACCAGTTCCACAGTATGAGACTAGTACAAGAGACGAACTGTCTGCTGAACATTCAGGTACAAGGATAAGATTTTATTCAACAAGCTTTTCACGGCCTACATGAGGCCAATTTTTTTTTTTTTTTTTTTTTTTTTTTTTTTTTTTTTTTTTTCGATCTTGCCAATTAGTAATGTGCGACGGGGAAGATCTATCTACAGTGCAAAGGTGTTTATCTGTCGGCTAACACTACATGTAGACAGTGAATGAAGTTGTTAATAGGAAAACTGTATGGATACTATAAGAGGAAGATTGTAGATCGGAATGCTAATAGCAAAGTTCGAAGTAAGTTGGAGATGGCAGTTAGATGATGGTTCGGACTTCTTGGGTCCCATTTGACTTAGGTTGCCGACATCGGCACAGCGACCTTCCAGCACCGCTCACCTTCCGGTGCGGCCGTCGCGCGGAAGCAATGGACAACCCTGCCTAGGCGTCCACCATCCCGCCCGACAACCCGCCCTCAGGAACTGGTACCTGCCTGTGGGGGCCACGGGAGAACAGCCTAATCCCGCACACCCCAAGCCAACAAAGGGGAGATGACCCTCAGCCTGCCCGGTGGGCCGACACCAGATGTTTGAGGCAGGCTCCGACTACTCAACCTGTGCCCTTGGACCACATTCTGTAGAGGGAATGCGTCCAGGTTAGGGCTTTGACGCTACACACCTCGAGGTCCCGGTACGTCAGCCCTAACCCCCTGAGAGCACTCACGCTTTCTTGACACCATGCACCTCGCCAACTCAGGGTAGCTGAGGTAACATGCACGGTGTCTTTACCTGTGTGTTCCCGTACGCCTTGTAAGACTTCCGGGGTACCATAGTAGCTGCACTTATATGTATGTGCAGCCGAAAGCGGGAAGTGAACCCCGGAGACCTGGGTGTCAATTATATAGGTCTCCGTGCCTTTAGAAGCTACGATGTCCGGCTTTCTAAAGGACCCCACAATCGGAATGCGGGGCTCGCAGGACACCTGAAAACCTCTTTGCCTCAGACGTCCGGCTAAAAACGCGCAGATGTTATCATGCCTCTTGACCCGACCACCGTGTGTACGTGGGCACATCTGAGCGATGTGACCCAACGTACCCGGCTTCTGGCAGGTGTCACAGAGACCGTTTATTTCGGGACGGCCTCTGGACGCCCTGGCAGGGGTGGGTAGGGCTCCTATCCGCACTTGAACGGCCTTCACATAATCAGCACCGGACAAGAAACGGTTCCCGCTGTTCACCCATCTACTCACTTGAGGCACAGTGGTAGATGGAGCAAGAGCCGCACCGTCAACAGTGTTGATTAGATTAGCGCGCCATGCGTGCTGACGTTCGAGTTTACCCCCCGCCTGGCGACCGGCAATGCATGCGGGTCCGGACCAGCGCTGCAGTTTGCTCAGGACTGCAGGCTCCCGAACAGCCGCCTGAATTACTGGGTCAGCCGAGGTGAGAAGTTTTTCGAACCGCGCTTGTTTGTTAAACCGAACGGTTGAAACAAAGTCTGGTATACCCAGCCCACCATCTCCAGGTGTCGAGTGGAAGAATGCACAGGGCACGTCATGGGCTAGGCGGAGCCAGCGGCGAACAGCCACCCGCACCTGCCTGTCCATGCGTGCTAGTTGCGTCTTATATACTTCCCCCAACACAAGTCGATGCATGAGCTTGGGGATCAGATGTTCAACGAGCAGCGCAATTCGTTGTTGGGGTTTTAGAGGGGCTCTGGTGATGTTTCTTAGCCCCTCTTCTAGCAAGGCACCATAAGACTTTCGGCGACCCCCGGCCCCAACAAGAATTCCGAGGTACTTATAATCGTCCTCAGCACTCATGGAGCCGACAGCGCTGCCCAAGACTTGATACGTCCTATTTTTATTGACGTACCAAGTCTTCCGCTTGCCGTCAACCTCCATGCTGAGGGTACGACATTTCCCTGGGTTGACTTGAAGCCCACCCCCCGCGAGAGTCTCAGCCATGACGTCCATTGCCTTTTGGAGGCCAGTGGGCGTCTGTGCTACCAGAACCAAATCGTCCGCAAAAGCCAGCGCTGATACCGTCCTGTCGCCTAACTTTACCCCTACGCCGGTGTCCTTTACCCTAGCGATTCCCTCGTCAATCACCAGGTTAAAGAGCATCGGCGATAATGGGTCGCCTTGCTTGACCCCACGAGTCATATATATTTTCTCTGCCATCTCGTCGCTGCCTTCAATCTTTGTGAAGGCTCGGTCGTACGTCGACATGATGTATGACCTGACTAGGGCTGGAATCCCCTTCCGCGACATGGCACGTTCGATAGTGCTATGGTTAACACTATCGAACGCTTTCGCCATGTCTAAGAATGCCAGGTGCACACCGTGGGCGTGTGCTCGCGCACGACCGACGATCGCATCTAAGATCGTCAAGTTCTCAAGGCATCCATCAACTGGGACAAATGCCTTTTGAGCCTCGTCGATCTTGATGAGGCGAGAGATGCGGCTGCTTAGAATTTTATGAAGCAGTCGGACTACCGCACACGAGATCGTAATTGGGCGGTAGTCCTTAGGCTCGGTAGGGTTAGGGACTTTCGGTATCAGTACCGTTCTATTGGCTTTGAATGGCTCTGGCAACGCAGACGTAGCCAACCAAAGGTTGAACATCTTAGCCAGTACCCTCGGAGGAATGGACTTCAGCAACCTCGTCGTCATTCCATCAGGTCCAGGAGCAGATGTTCGCGTTGCCTTGAGGTGGTGTGCTACCTCGTCTATAGTTATTACACTTGCTAGTTGTTCACTTTCTAGGTCGTAGTCGGTTATGACACGCTCGTCCGGCTCAGACGGTCGAGAGAAGAGAGCCCCCCAAAAGGGAATGAGGCGGTCCGGCCCAACCGAAGTTGGCGGTACCTCCCAATCGCCTTTAAGGATCTGTCCAGCAGCCAAAGATCTATTCTCTCGATAGAGTCTCTGCGTTTGGCGGTATTGCTCTCTTCTAAGCCGATTCCCGCGCAAAGGTATCCCCTCCGCTCGGCGTACACGGCCCTGGTTCGTTGACTGCCTTGAATCCCCTTCACCACGATTCGGACGGTCTTGGGGCTGGCTGCAAGAACTTAGCATCTCCGATGCGTGTTTTGCAGCGGCCCTGGCGGCGGCGAGGCTGTCACCCTGACGCAAGTGGTCTAGGGCTCCATTTAGGGCGTCCTCGCCCCACGATGTCCTTGTGGGGTCGAGTAATAACAGGTCGAAGTAGGCAACAGTCTCCGCCATAAAGGAAGTAATCGTTTGTTGGGGTTGGGGAATCCGCGGAATGGCTGGGACAGATAAAACCGCGGGAGGAATGGTCATCTCACCGCCGGGTTCCGCACACGCGTACATCCCTGTACGTGGTGCTTCCCCCTCTGTGTCATTCCGCGTGTTACCTCGCGTTATGGCTGGGACACGCCGCCTAATCGGCGAGCCACCCAGCACCTCACCTTCATCCGTTTCCTGGATCAGGTTTAGGTTCAAGGTCAGTTCCTGAACCCTGGACTTATATGACGCTTTGCGTCGGAGTCCTTTGATCGCGTCGATCGTCCTAGAAGGGACAATATCCCGCAACCGCTGGTTCAGGCCCTGCCCGGCAACTAGTAAGGGACCAGCTGCCATCCCGGCCTCAGCCCTGGCGAGGAGCTCAACCTCCTCATCAGACCATCGAGCCTTGGACAAGACATGTCTTGTTGCCAGCTCCTGATGAAAGGAGCCGGCATGCGCCTGCCTCTCGTGGACCCTACGGCCCCGAAAGCTGGCGAAGGTCTTCCCACAATGTGGGCAAGTGGGTGAACGGTCATCGGCCGTTCCCACGTGGTCGTTGCTGGCACCCGACATACCAACAGAGGCTGGTACGCAATTCAACTAAGAATGGGTTACGCGTGACGGGTGTCAACGAAGCGAAAACCCGTGACAAAGGTAGACGCTTCGGTTTTGGTCGCACAGTGCTGCCGCCCGAAGGAAGCAGAGGACTGCAGTCAGACGATCGCCTCTGCCGCTGTGCTTCAGCCCAAGGGATTTCCCTTTAGTAGCTGCCCTGCTATACCAGTAAACGTAGCTGGACAACCTCCGACTCTTGCAAAGATACCTAAACACCCTCAAACGTTGGTCTGATACATGGTGAATGAAATCAAACCCGAGCAAATTACATTAATAAGACTAGGGCAGTGGTAAAAGGCCTCAGTATGCATATTGTCTAACGCTAAATCCCGTCGGAATCTGTGTGAGAAGATCTTGGGATCTAACATTGTCCCTGGCATATTGCACCAGTTCCACAGTATGAGACTAGTACAAGAGACGAACTGTCTGCTGAACATTCAGGTACAAGGATAAGATTTTATTCAACAAGCTTTTCACGGCCTACATGAGGCCAAAACTGAGATATTCTTCTCGGGTCCCGGGTGTCGCACTCTAAGAAGCACAAAGAGCCAATAGATGTCAAGAGGAGCTCAATAGAGATGGTGCCAGAATTGAGAGAGATGAGTAACAGGGAATGGCTAAAAGCCTTCTGGGGAAGAGAGACTTTAAATGCAGACGTTTTTGCTTTTAAACCTGATATCTTAACAGTGAACAAGTCTTCGAAAGATGTAGATGTAGAACAATTACAGTACTTAACATGAAATTATGCAAGAGATATATTAGAAAAAACATGTAAAGGTGTGCCTCTATAAAGAGTGGTACAGGAATGTAGTAAACTAAAAGAGTCGTGGCCACTGCAGACAGCATACAGAAGTTTGATAGTTTGTATGTTTAGCAGAACATATCCAAGAGATGGGGCCCCAAGAATGTAATACTCTCTCTCCATACATTACTAACTGGTAGTTACTAGTTACACACACGCACAGTTATATAGACAAATAAGCTTCTAAATCACACACAAATAAAGAATAATTGAATCATGGCATACTATAGCAAAGATTTTGCAATATATCACAAGCTTATTTGGTCATAGAAATGAAAAGCGAATTGGAGAGATGTAGACTGGTTATATCTAGCTCACAACCTGAACATATTGACTCCATGAAGGACGAGAATCAAGGGAAGAAAAAAAGACAAAACAATCGTGGTTGTACTGGACACTATGGATACAAAGTTCATAGCCATGGAGATTAGGACACGGGTCATGCATTATGTACTGTCCACTGGACATGGGTCATGCATTATGTACTGTCCACTGGACATGGAATGCCAGGTGATTGTTACGTAAATCCGAGATGAGGAGGTCTACAATGTGGCATGTGGTGAGAGATGAGGAGGTCTACAATGTGGCATGTGGTGAGAGATGAAGAGGTCTACAATGTGGCATATGGTGAGATAATCATTAAGAAACAGAACAAGGGAGAAAACACGGAGGCCAGGAAAAGCTTGAGTATTATCTAGGAGCAAATGACACCATCCCCACCAATGTGGGTGGAAGTGGAGGAAGGAGCAAATCAGGTCTGTGGTAAGGATCGTATATGCCAATTCTAATGGTTTGGCAGGGAGTGGTTAGAAGCTTAAGGGTCGAGTAAGAGAGAACGAGCTAGACATCAAAGGGAGAGTATATACACTGGCATGGCATAAATGACCCTTCCCCCAACCAGCCACAGTGAGGTTCCGAATCACCAGTGAGGTTCGATCAGACGAAGAAGATGAGGGAAGTAACCTGATGACTCAACTGATGGCGCATCTTATAGTGTGAATGAAGGGGGGGGGGGGGGGGGGGGGGGGGGGCGTGCGTGGGTGGCGGGAAGAGAGGAAGGTTGCGTGTGTGTGTGGGTGGTGAATGACGTCACGAAATCCCCACATACTGGCAACGTTAGGAATGTGAAGGCGACGGTACAGAAAATGAAGAATATATATATATATATATATATATATATATATATATATATATATATATATATATATATATATATATATATATTTCTTTCAAACTATTCGCCATTTCCCGCGTTAGCATCGTAGCGTTAAGAAGAGAGGACTGGGCCTCTGAGGGAATATCCTCACCTGGCCTCGCTCTCTGTTCCTTCTTTTGGAAAATTAAAAAAAAAAACGGGAGGGTGTCCGGCATTTGACAGCTGTGGATAAACACATCATTGAGGATGTTTTCCCTCACTAGAAAATGTCCATTTTTTTCCCCCATATTTAACCCATTAAAAGTTGGACGTCCCGGATGTCGGCTTTAATGAAATGTTTGAATGAGTGATTCACAACACAGCTGCGATAGGGTCAGTCATGAGACATTTGTTTCTGTGTCATTTGAATGACATTAATGTCATCGGTGACCTTCACTTGTTGCTGTATAATGACCGACACCATATACCATATATCACGGTGGCATGACACATATACCATATATCACGGTGGCATGATACATATACCATATATCACGGTGGCATGATACATATACCATATATCACGGTGGCATGATACATATACCATATATCACGGTGGCATGATACATATACCATATATCACGGTGGCATGATACATATACCATATATCACGGTGGCATGATACATATACCATATATCACGGTGGCATGACAGATTTACCATATATTACGGTGGCATGACACATATACCATATATCACGGTGGCATGACACATATACCATATATCACGGTGGCATGACACATATACCATATATCACGGTGGCATGACACATATAGCGTATATCACGATGTCATGACACATATACCATATATCACGATGGCATGACACATATACCATATATCACGGTGGCATGACACATATACCATATATCACGGTGGTATGACACATATACCATATATCACGGTGGCATGACACATATACCATATATCACGGTGGCATGACACATATACCATATATCACGGTGGCATGACACATATACCATATATCACGGTGGCATGACACATATAACGTATATCACGGTGGCATGACACATATACCATATATCACGATGGCATGACACATATAGCGTATATCATGGTGGCATGACACATATACCATATATCACGATGGCATGACACATATACCATATATCACGGTGGCATGACACATATACCATATATCACGGTGGCATGACACATATACCATATATCACGGTGGCATGACACATATACCATATATCACGGTGGGATGACACATATACCATATATCACTGGCATGACACATATACCATATATCACGGTGGCATGACACATATACCATATATCACGGTGGCATGACACATATACCATATGTCACGATGGCATGACACATATAGCGTATATCACGATGGCATGACACATATACCATATATCACGGTGGCATGACACATATAGCGTATATCACGATGGCATGACACATATACCATATATCACGGTGGCATGACACATATAGCGTATATCACGATGGCATGACACATATAGCGTATATCACGATGGCATGACACATACCATATATCACGGTGGCATGACACATATACCATATATCACGATGGCATGACACATATACCATATATCACGGTGGCATGACACATATACCATATATCACGGTGGCATGACACATATACCATATATCACGGTGGCATGACACATATACCATATATCACGATGGCATGACACATATAGCGTGGACGACACAGGGTCTCATTATATATTAATACCAACACGACTTACACCTCACCCTGATGTTCATCATCCACCTGACCACTGTCTGTACGCGCCGTTCATCTTTCACCTGACCACTGCCTGTAAGTGGCGTTCATCTTCCACCTGACCACTGTCTGTACGCGGCCTTCATCTTCCACCTGACCACTGTCTGTGCGCGGCGTTCATCTTCCACCTGACCAAAGTCTGCACTCATTGTTGATATTCCACCTGACCACTGTCTGTACGTGGCGTTCATCTTCCACCTGACCACTATCTGTACGCGGCTTTCATCTTCGACCTGACCACTGTCTGTATGCAGCGTTGACATTCCACCTGACCAGTGTCTGTACGCGGCGTTCATCTTTCACCTGACCACTGCCTGTACGCGGCGTTCATCTTCCAACTGACCACCATCTGTACGCACCGTTGACCTTCCACCTGACCACTGTCTGTACTCGGCGTTCATCTTCCAAATGACCACTGTCTGTACGTGCCGTTCATCTTCCACCTGACCACTGTCTGTGCGTGACGTTCATCTTCCACCTGACCACTGACTGTACGTGGCGTTCATCTTCTAACTGACCACTGTCTGAACGCGACGTTCATCTTCCACCTGACCAATGTCTGAACGCGACGTTCATCTTCCACCAGACCACTGTCTGTACGCGACGTTCATCTTCCACCTGATCACTGTCTGTACGTGGCATTCATCTTCCACCTGATCACTGTCTGTACGTGGCATTCATCTTCCACCTGACCATTGACTGTACGCAGCGTTGACATTCCACCTGACCACTGTCTGTACGCAGCCTTGACTTTCCACCTGACCACTGTGTGTACGTGGCGTTCATCTTCCCCCTGACCACTGTCTGTACGTGCCGTTCATCTTCCACCTGACCACTGTGTGTACGTGGCGTTCATCTTCCCCCTGACCACTGTCTGTACGCAGCGTTCATCTTCCACCTGACCACTGTCTGTACGCAGCGTTCATCTTCCACCTACCACTGTCTGTACGTAGCCTTGACCTTCCACCTGACCACTGTGTGTGCGCACCATTGACCTTCCACCTGACCACTGTCTGTACGCGGCGTTCACCTTCCACCTGACCACTGTCTGTACGCGACGTTCACCTTCCACCTGACCACTGTCTGTACGCGACGTTCATCATCCACCTGACCACAGTCTGTACGCGGTGTTCATCTTCCACCTGACCATTCTGTATAAAGCGTTGACCTTCCGCCTGACCACCGTCTGTACGTGGCGTTCATCTTACACCTGACCACCGTCTGTACGTGGCGTTCATCTTACACCTGACCACCGTCTGTACGCAGCGTCGACCTTCCACCTGACCACTGTCTGTACGCGGCGTTCATCTTCCACCTGACCACTGTCTGTACGCGGCGTTCATCTTCCACCTGACCACTGTCTGTACGCAGCGTTGACTTTCCACCTGACCACTGTCTGTACGCGGCGTTCATCTTCCACCTGACCACTGTCTGTACGCGACGTTCATCATCCACCTGACCACTGTCTGTACGCGGCGTTTATCTTCCACCTGACCATTCTGTATAAAGCGTTGACCTTCCACCTGACCACTGTCTGTACGTGGCGTTCATCTTCCACCTGACCACTGTCTGTACGGGGCGTTCATCTTCCACCTGACCACTGTCTGTATGCGGCGTTCATCTTCCACCTGACCACTGTCTGTACGCGGCGTTCATCTTCCACCTGACCACTGTCTGTACGCGGCGTTCATCTCCCACCTGACCACTGTCAGTACTTGGCGTTCATCTACCACCTGACCATCACCTGACCAGCACCTATAGTGGGAATTCATCTTCCCTTGATCAACATTTGTAACACATATTGATCTTCCACTTAACCAGTACCGTAACGCTGGTTAGTACCTGTAATATTAATAGCTATCAGGTGTATCATCCTTCATCATGTACTTCATCATTTCGTAGCAAGGGTAGTACAAGCTGGTTGGCTGGGTCAGGAGCTATGATGCAGGCCGCTACTGCTGGAGTTGAGGGCAGCTGGTTGGCTGGGTCAGGAGGTGTGATGCAGGCCGCTACTGCTGAAGTTGAGGGCAGCTGTTTGGCTGGTTCAGGAGGGGCGACACATGCCGCTACTGCTGGAGTTGGGAGCAGCTGGCTGACAGTAGCTATGCCAGGTGTCCTTTCTCACTTTCCTCGTCTTCGACTACAAAGGCCGACTTGGTTATCATCCCTTGGGGAATAGAACGCTTGAATAATACCGTATGATTCAGGAAGAGAGGATCATACTGGCTTTTGAATGAATAACTACATTTACGTTAATGCAAGAATGATTATCAGCCAGACAAATGCGTTGGTTTTCATTGGTTTTAATATATCGCACCCAAACAGTCTTGTCTAAGCAAACCAGAAAATATAAGCAGGTTCGTTAAAGCATCACGTTTCAGTGGTCACAGTATGTGGGGTTAGATCTTGTTAAAGGCACGGCGTTATTTCTGCTCCAGTATCTGTGTCACCTTCACGGGGCTTTGAGCTACGTAACGAGGGCCGATTCCAGTCGTTATCGAATGGCACAGGATCATGAAGCGGAGCACAGAACCCGCTCGAACGAGCCAGTTGGTAGGGTTCAGATTATTATCTTTTGGAATATCGAAAACAGTTTTCTATCGCCTTCAGTTCTCAGAATAAGTAGCTCTTACTTATTGAGTGATTCTAGGACTATAATCTTCACCCTCACTTCTATCATGTTCTACAGATACGAAAAAAAAAACAACATTAAGTGAAGAAAAAAAGACTCGAGATATCTTGCCAGTGTTACCCGAGGCAAGCGTTCGGTCCTTCGGAGACCAATTGAGCCTCAGAGCTGCCCTGCTAGACAGATGTACGGCCGACCCTGGTCGTCCAGGCTAACGTTACCAGAATGTATGTGTCCCAGGCTGGATATGAGAGCCGAACTGGGCTGAATGTTGCATAAAGGTCTGGATGGAATTGTGGTAGTTTTGATCATGTGAATATTTTGTGTTAGTGTTGATGATAATGTAAATTTCTTGTGTCATTTTTTTGTGTCAGTGTTGTTTTGCTGCTTTGTTAAGGTTGTTATAGTGCTATTATAGTGTGTTGTGGTGGCGTTGTGTAACTAGTGTTGACGAAGTGTTGGTACTCTTGTCGCTGTTGTGTTGATGTGGTATTGAGCTCGAATTGTTATAGTATTGCTGAGGTGTTGTGCAAGTGCTGTGTTAGTGTTGTGGCAGTACTGTCTCAGTGCTGTGTTAGTGTTGTGAGAGAACTGTCTCAGTGCTTTGTTAGTGTGCACTGTCAGTACTTTGTTAGTGTTGTGGCAGTACTGTCCCAGTGCTGTGTTAGTGTTGTGGCAGTACTGTCCCAGTGCTGTCTTAGTGTTGTGGCAAAACTGTCCCAGTGCTGTGTCAGTGTTGTGGCAGTACTGTCTCATTGCTGTGTTAGTGTTGTGGCAGTACTGTCTCAGTGCAGTGTTAGTGTTGTGGCAGTACTGTCTCATTGCTGTGTTAGTGTTGTGGCAGTACTGTCCCAGTGCTGTGTTAGTGTTGTGGCAGTACTGTCTCAGTGCTGTGTTAGTGTTGTGGCAGTACTGTCCCAGTGCTGTCTTAGTGTTGTGGCAAAATTGTCCCAGTGCTGTGTTAGTGTTGTGGCAGTACTGTCCCAGTGCTGTGTTAGTGTTGTGGCAAAACTGTCCCAGTGCTGTGTTAGTGTTGTGGCAGTACTGTCTCAGTGCTGTGTTAGTGTTGTGGCAGTACTGTCTCATTGCTGTGTTAGTGTTGTGGCAGTACTGTCTCAGTGCAGTGTTAGTGTTGTGGCAGTACTGTCCCAGTGCTGTGTCAGTGTTGTGGCAGTACTGTCTCAGTGCAGTGTTAGTGTTGTGGCAGTACTGTCTCATTGCTGTGTTAGTGTTGTGGCAGTACTGTCTCAGTGCAGTGTTAGTGTTGTGGCAGTACTGTCCCAGTGCTGTCTTAGTGTTGTGGCAAAACTGTCCCAGTGCTGTGTTAGTGTTGTGGCAGTACTGTCCCAGTGCTGTGTTAGAGTTGTGGCAGTACTGTCTCAGTGCTGTGTTAGTGTTGTGGCAGTACTGTCTCAGTGCTGTGTTAGTGTTGTGGCAGTACTTTCTCAGTGCTGTGTTAGAGTTGTGGCAGTACTGTCTCAGTGCTGTGTTAGTGTTGTGGCAGTACTGTCTCAGTGCTGTGTTAGTGTTGTGGCAGTACTTTCTCAGTGCTGTGTTAGTGTTGTGGCAGTACTGTCTCAGTGCTGTGTTAGAGTTGTGGCAGTACTTTCTCAGTGCTGTGTTAGTGTTTTAACAGTAGTTTCTGCGTGATGTATGAGTGTTATGCTACTTTTCCGGTTGTATTTAATTGGTGTTGCAATAGTATTACAATAATCTTGAAGTTACTGCCATGTTACTGCTGCATACTAATTGTATTTCTATTGTCTTTTACGGCGCTGGTGTCTTGCTCGTGATATGATAGTGTTACATTAGTGTTGTATCAGAGTTATTTTAGTGTGTTACATTATTGTTGTATCAGAGTTATTTTAGTGTGTTGCATTAGTGTTGAGATGAATCATCATTATTCCCTTCTTTTCATGGCCGTCTCATATGCGGTATACACACATATAATCATAGTATACCCCAGCCTAAACCAGGTATGAATTTATCGACTAGGTTAGAAGGGAAGGCTGAATACCTTAGATGACTATGGTCCAACGGCTTATCCCAGGATTCGAACCCGAGCGGGCCCATGCGTGATTCATAGTCAGCAATGCTAACAAGCTACACGACATATCATACTAACCTCTGTTTGTGGTTAGATATTTTCCTTTTTTTTCAGTTGGTGTTTTATAATTATTTATAGTGATTTAGTATTGCGTTATGGCTTGAGTAATATTTTTAATTCCGGTGTTGATGTGTCAGTGGCGAGTTTTGTTAATGTTAATTCTTGATTGATCTTGTGCCAGCGGTGTGTTAGACTGAGGCTTGGGTTTCGCTAGTGCTGTATGATGAATGTGTTAGTTGTGTGTTTACATCGTGTCAGTGATACACCAGTGCTCTGTCTGTGTTTATCGTGTTAGCTATGTTTTGAGGTCACTGCTTCCATAACACTGCTTCTAGTGATGTGGTGATGTGTTCGTGCTTTGTTACTAATGTGTTAATGTCATGTATATGATGATGCTGTGATATAACTGTGCTAGAACTGTGATACTATTAGTGCTTTGTTAACGATATATTAGTTCTTAGTGTTATGCTTGTATTGCCATTGATGTAATTCCGTATCACCGCTGAGTATTTGACGTGTAAGTGTTACGTCAGTGTTACGTTGCTTCTGTCGTAGTTTTTCGTTTGTGTTCGTAGTACGTCAGTCGTACGCGAGTGTTAGTGTAGGGATGGTCTAGTAACAACACTGTCGTATGTTTCGAAGTGGATGATTACAGCACATGATACCTGCTGTAGTGGAAGATTACAGTACATGATACCTGCTGTAGTGGAAGATTACAGTACATGATACCTGCTGTAGTGGAAGATTACAGTACATGATACCTGCTGTAGTGGAAGATTACAGTACATGATACCTACTGTAGTGGAAGACTATGGTCTTTTTTTTTTTGCCTACCCGCTCTACATGTTGTAGTTTTACTGAGTATACGAGTTTTGAGAGAATAGATTAATTGATTAATCCAGTTTACGTTCTGGTGATTTTAAGGCTCATCGGTGTTGCCTGCATTCGACTCAACCACTACCAGGTGAATATATGATAGGAAAACGATGGTGATCGGTGAGGAGGAAGATCCTGGAGATATTCATGTAGCGTAGCGGGATGAAGATAACAGATCGCGAAGAAGAAAGGTGTTCTTATTCAGCGTTGAAAACAGAAGCAAAGTGACTCACTGTAAGACCAAGTGGTTGAAAACTTGAATGGTATTTAGTGTGGCGCTGACCGAGACATATGAATCTCTCAAGAACGTACTGTCTTATGTTAAGAGGAACAGATTATCGGCTGTGGGAAGATCACACAAGGTTGTCCTTTTATGCTGAGGGAGTAAGGTGATCAGCTGAATGAAAAATGGAGAAAGTGAAAGTAATATTCATTCTCTACGAAATGAGAAGACAGGAACATATTTCTTTTGTGTGTGTGTGTGTGTGTGTGTGTGTGTGTGTGTGGGTGGGTGGGTGGGTGGGTGGGTGGGTGGATGTGTTGAAAAAAGAAGAAACCTATTGAACCTGCCTTAAAGAATAAGATACATAAGATTAGAGAGAAGAATAGAAGAAGAGCCAAATAGGGCCATGGAGAAATCCCAGAACACATACTCATGTGAGGCTGCATAAGGAGGTGTGCGTATTGCATAACATGAGGTAGAGGGAAACCTTGAGTGAAGTAGGCCACACGTCACTTGGAGATGGAGAGTTGCCTGTGTGGAAACAGAGCACAACAGCCATGCCAGTGCCTACAAGAACAGAGGGGTGGAAACTATGATGTTATACGAACGTACCGGGACTTGCAGGAATGACTAGTGAGGGCGTGTGAGAGTTGGAAACACAACATAGCCTAGCATAATGATAGAATTGATGGTTTGGTTGTAAATACGTCCTTTGCCAGGTGGGACTTGAGGAGTGTTGTAATGTAGGTGTTTCATTGTGTTGTGGATGAGGATCTCTTCTCGTTCAAACACTCGTCTTTTATCGTTCAAATTACAACCGAAATGTTGTGTTTCGAATATTGATGCCATTTTTGTTGTTATTTTTGTAAGTGTTGCTGTCCTCCTGTGTTGCGTTGCTCCCATTGGCGACGAACTAGTCCTGTTAGGGTGTTCCGTCCGTGTTAAGGCTGCTTTGATGTTATGGTAACACTGCAAGGATTTGTTAGTTTTGTGTTAGCTTCATTCCTTTGCGTTTGTGTTGTGTTATTGTTGTAATCGTGTGTGTTGTGTTAGTTGTGTGTTATTGTTGTGATAGTGTGGTGTGTTAGTGCTGTGTTATTGTTTTTCAATATGTGCTCTGGTTTTGTTGTGTTAGTATGAGCTGTATTAGTGCTGTGATATTGTAATAGTATATGCTGTGTTCGTGCTGTGTTATTGTGTTAATTTGTGCTGTGTTATTGTTCTGATGCTGTGTGTTGTGTTAGTGCTCTGTTGTTGTTGTGACAGTATGTGCTGTGTTATTTTTTTAGTATTTGCTTGTTATTGTTGTGTTAGTATGTGCTGTGTTATTAATGTTAGTATGCGCTGCATTACTACTGTGTTATTTTTGTAATAGTATGTGCTATGTCAGTGCTGTGTTATTGTGATAGCGTGTGCTGTGTTAGCGTTGTTATTATGATAGCATGTGTTGTGTTAGTGCTGTGTTATTGTTGTGATAGTATGTGCTGTGTTATTGTGATAGTATGTGTTGTGTTAGTGCTACATTATTGTGCTGTGTTATTGTTGTGTTAGTATGTGCTGTGTTATTGTTGTGTTATTATGTGCTGTTATTATTGTAATAGTATATGCTGTGTTATTGTGTTAGTATGTGTTGTGTTATTACTGTGATAGCATAAGCTGTTATTGTTGTGATAATATGTGCTGTGTTATTGTGTTAGTATGTGCTGTTATTGTTGTGTTAGTATGTGCTGTATCAGTGTTGCGTTATTGTTGTGATAGTATGTATTGTGTTAGTGCTGTGTTATTGTGATAGTATGTGTTGCATTAGTACTGTGTTATTGTAATGTTAGTATGTGCTGTGTTACTGTTGTGATATTTGTTGTGTTATTGTTGTGATAGTATGTGCTGTGTTAGTGCTGTTATTGTGTTAGTATGTGCAGTGCTATTGTTGTGTACGTATGTGCTGTGTTATTGTTCTGATAGTGTGTGTTGTGTTAGTGCTGTGTTATTGTTCTGATAGTGTGTGTTGTGTTAGTGTTGTGTTATTGATGTGATAGTATGTGCTGTGTTATTGTGTTGGTTTTTTTTTTTTTTTTTTTTTTTTTTATACTTTGTCGCTGTCTCCCGCGTTTGCGAGGTAGCGCAAGGAAACAGACGAAAGAAATGGCCCAACCTCCCCCCCCCCATACACATGTACATACACACGTCCACACACGCAAATATACATACCTACACAGCTTTCCATGGTTTACCCCAGACGCTTCACATGCCTTGATTCAATCCACTGACAGCACGTCAACCCCTGTATACCACATGACTCCAATTCACTCTATTCCTTGCCCTCCTTTCACCCTCCTGCATGTTCAGGCCCCGATCACACAAAATCTTTTTCACTCCATCTTTCCACCTCCAATTTGGTCTCCCTCTTCTCCTCGTTCCCTCCACCTCCGACACATATATCCTCTTGGTCAATCTCTCCTCACTCATTCTCTCCATGTGCCCAAACCATTTCAAAACACCCTCTTCTGCTCTCTCAACCACGCTCTTTTTATTTCCACACATCTCTCTTACCCTTACGTTACTTACTCGATCAAACCACCTCACACCACACATTGTCCTCAAACATCTCATTTCCAGCACATCCATCCTCCTGCGCACATCTCTATCCATAGCCCACGCCTCGCAACCATACAACATTGTTGGAACCACTATTCCCTCAAACATACCCATTTTCGCTTTCCGAGATAATGTTCTCGACTTCCACACATTTTTCAAGGCTCCCAAAATTTTCGCCCCCTCCCCCACCCTATGATCCACTTCCGCTTCCATGGTTCCATCCGCTGACAGATCCACTCCCAGATATCTAAAACACTTCACTTCCTCCAGTTTTTCTCCATTCAAACTCACCTCCCAATTGACTTGACCCTCACCCCTACTGTACCTAATAACCTTGCTCTTATTCACATTTACTCTCAACTTTCTTCTTCCACACACTTTACCAAACTCAGTCACCAGCTTCTGCAGTTTCTCACATGAATCAGCCACCAGCGCTGTATCATCAGCGAACAACAACTGACTCACTTCCCAAGCTCTCTCATCCCCAACAGACTTCATACTTGCCCCTCTTTCCAGGACTCTTGCATTTACCTCCCTTACAACCCCATCCATAAACAAATTAAACAACCATGGAGACATCACACACCCCTGCCGCAAACCTACATTCACTGAGAACCAATCACTTTCCTCTCTTCCTACACGTACACATGCCTTACATCCTCGATAAAAACTTTTCACTGCTTCTAACAACTTGCCTCCCACACCATATATTCTTAATACCTTCCACAGAGCATCTCTATCAACTCTATCATATGCCTTCTCCAGATCCATAAATGCTACATACAAATCCATTTGCTTTTCTAAGTATTTCTCACATACATTCTTCAAAGCAAACACCTGATCCACACATCCTCTACCACTTCTGAAACCGCACTGCACATTGTGTTGGTATGTGGTGTTATTGTTTTTATTATGTGCTTTGTTATTGTTGTGATAGTATGTGCCGTGTTAGTGCTGTTATTTTTGTGATAGTATATGCTGTGTTAGTACTGTTATTGTTGTGATAGTATGTGCCGTGTTAGTGCTGTTATTTTTGTGATAGTATATGCTGTGTTAGTACTGTTATTGTTGTGATAGTATGTGTTGCGTTATTGTTGATAGTATGTCTTGTGTTATTGCTGTGTTATTGTGATAATGTATTGAGTCATTGCTGTGTTATTGTGTGCTGTGTCATGGTTGTGTTAGTATGTGCTGAGTTTTTGTTGTGATAGTATGTGCTGCGTTATTGTTGTGTTAGTATGTGCTGTGTTATTGTGTTAGTATGTGATGTGTTAATGCTGTGTCATAGGTTTGATTGTATGTACTGTGTTAGTGCTGTGTTATTGTTGTGATAGTATGTGTTGTGTTACTGCTGTGTTATCGTGATAGTATGTGTTTTGTCAGTGCTGTATTATTGTTGTTAGTATGTTTTGTGTCAGTGCAGCGATATTATTATGATAGTGTGCTGTGTTATTGTTGTGATGTGTTATGTTAGTGCTATGTTAATGTTGTGATAATATGTGCTGTGTTAGTGCTGTATTATTGTTGTGTTAGTATGTGGTTTATTAGTGGTGTGTTATTGTTGTAATGATATACGCTGTGTTATTGTTGTGATAGTATGTGTTGTATTAGTGCTGTGTTATTGATGTAATAGTATGTGTTGTGTAGATGTGTTGTGTTTGTGCTGTGTTACTGTTGTTGTAGTATATGGTGTGTTTTTGTTGTGACTGTGTGTTGTGTTAGTGCTGTGTTATTACGATAGTATGTGCAATGTTGTTGTGTTATGTGCTGTGTTATTGCTGCTATTGTTGTGATAGTATATGCTGTGTTATTGTTGTGATAGTATTTGCTGTGTTATTGTTGTGTTAGTATTTGCTGTGTTATTGATAGTATGTGCTGTGTTATTATTGTGTTAGTATGTGCTGTGTTAGTGCTGTGTTATTGTTGTGTATGTGCAGTGTTAGTGTTTTGATAGTATGTGCTATCTTAGTGCGGTGTTATTGCTGTGTTAGTATGTGCTGTGTTAGTGTTGTGTTATTTTTTGTTAGTGCGTGCTTTGTATTATGTGCTGTGTTATTGTTGTGCTTATATGTGCTCTGTCAGTGTTGTGATATTATTGTGTTTGTGTGCTGCGTTATTGTTGTAATAGTTTGTGCTATGTTATTGTTGTGTTAGTATGTGCTGTGTTATTGTTGTGTTAGTATGTGCTGTGTTATTGTTGTGTTAGTGTCTGCTGTGTTTGTGCTGTTATTGATGTGTTAGTATGTGTTGTGTTAGTGCTGTGTCATTGATGGGTTAGTATGTGTTGTGTTAGTGCTGTGTTATTGTTGTGATAGTATGTGCTGTGTTGTTGTTGCGTTAGGACGTTTTGTCTTAGTGATGTTTTATTATTGTGATAATATGTGCTGTGTTATTGTTGTGTTAGTATGTGTTGTGTTATTTCAGTGTTATTGTTGCGATAGTTTGTGTTGTTTTAGTGCTGTGTTACTACTGTGATAGTATGTGTAGTGTTAGTGCTGTGTTACTATTGTGATAGTATGTATAGTGTTAGTGCTGTGTTACTATTGTGATAGTATGTGTAGTGTTAGTGCTGTGTTACTGTTGTGATAGTATGTGTAGTGTTAGTGCTGTGTTACTATTGTGATAGTATGTGTAGTGTCAGTGCTGTGTTATTGTTGTGATAGTATGTGTAGTGTTAGTGCTGTGTTACTATTGTGATAGTATGTGTAGTGTTAGTGTGTGTCGTGTTAGTGCTGTGTTATTGTTGTGATAGTATGTGTAGTGTTAGTGCTGTGATACTATTGTGATAGTATGTGTAGAGTTAGTGCTGTGTTACTGTTGTGATAGTATGTGTAGAGTTAGTGCTGTGTTACTGTTGTGATAGCATGTGTGTTGTGTTACTGCTGTGTGACGGCTGCGCTGGAGTTAGTGCTGTGTTAGTGTTGCGTCATTGTTGCACAAGGGTTATGTGTTGCCGTTGCAACAATTGTGCGAGAACTTAGTCAGGGTTTGGAGGCTGTGTTGATCACTGTGGCAGCATCCAACATCACATCACACACACACACACGAGGGATTATCAGGGACGTAATGGCTCCTCCTCCTCCTCCTCCTCCTCCTCCTCCGGAAGTGTCGTCATTCTTGTTCATTTGATGGGGATTAGAAGGGGAAGATTTGGCACCGATCACGGGCGCTCGTGCCTGCATCTGGATCGGGGTTTGTTAGAGAGAGAGAGAGAGAGAGAGAGAGAGAGAGAGAGAGAGAGAGAGAGAGAGAGAGAGAGAGAGAGGCTAAAGCTGGAATTAGGCATCATCTTGGGGAGTCTTAAGTGCAGTCAGCGATCAAACACACACACACACACACACACACCACACACACACACACACACACACACACACACACTATATATATATATATATATATATATATATATATATATATATATATATATATATATATATATATATATAAATCTATATTGTGTGTGTGTGTGTGGGTTATAAAGGATTACGGGATGCTGTGTCGGATCCCATGAGTATCAATCAGACATTATTAACTAATTACCCCCATTAATCATATTACTCGATCTCATCTCCAGCCTATAGCGCTTACAGACGTATTGCGCCAATCCACTTCATGAAGCATTTGAACCCACGAGGCAGGGTTACATGATGAATGAACCAGTTCATTTACTGCTCCAGTTTACGAGTTGGGTCGATCTCACAAACTGTAAAGATAAGGTTATACCGTCAATAAAGTAAATCACTGCACTGAGTCACGAATTTTCTCTTGGATTCCAAAAGATCATTCTTTAAGGTATAATAGTTTATCCATTGTTATATATCCAAAGGTAGAATTATACTGGAGGAAATGACTAATTAATTACCGGGAGGTAGGGGGTTCCAGATGTAAAAGCAGTCATGAAAGAATGTGTAGAAGTTGAGTCATTTTGTGTATAAATGTTTCCAGTACATACTCTCCAAAAAGGTGGACAGCTGTCAATACATGTTGTTTAGAAAGACTAAGAAAGAGGATACAAGACTGTAACTCATACCTTACTACCAAGAGAGATTACGGTAGGTAGTGCATGTGACGGGAGGTGTTTGAGACTCATGGAGAGGAGCTTATTAGATACTTGGTCATGTAGTATAAGTATTATAGACGGTAGTGACCAATGTGCACTACGAAGACAAGATGACAAAAGGTACATATAATCACACACAAACACACAAACACACACACACTCAGGTATATATGTGTGTGTGTGTGTGTGTGTGTGTGTGTCTGTGTGTGTGTGCAGGCGGACTTCATCTGCAAGACGTTCCGCCGCGAGTGAAAATTCATCACTTGCCAAGTTCCTTCACAGTCTCTCCGAAGAACCCCTGAAGGTAGGGATCTTTGATATCATATAAAAATAATAATGATGATAATAGTATTAATAATAATGATAATAATGATAATAATAATAATAGTAATGGCGATGATAAGAAGGTTGATTATGATCGATAATAATGATAACTGATTGAGGTAAATCAATGTATCAGGGTGTTCAGTTGGTCGTGTCGCCTCAGCGTGCATAGAAGGAATAGAAAATTTCCCAGAAAGGATACACGAAACTCGAAAACACAATTCTATATGACTGGTGTACCACACAGATCCAGGACACTTCTGACGGTGGATTAACCCTGAAAGTTACGTTAGGTTATTACGAGAAAGATGAAAGCGGTTGGGAATGGAGTTAGTGTGTTGATCTGTAAGGCTTTTGAAAAGCGGCCTTTGGTGCGCAGATTGTGACGTAACTACGCGCAAAATCTGGGGACCTCCAGGTGTAGACCATGTCGGCCATGGAAGAGTCACAAACAAACAACCAAACGCGCGAAAATATGTGATAAATGACATTAGGAGGTTATTTGTGAAGGACTTTCCCCACATCGATGCGAGGAACTTTTCCCTCTGAGTCTTAGTTCAAAATTCTTAGATCATAGGAACCCTGTTTACTTTTAATCAGGATGTCTGTATTGGTGTCATCGAATCTTTTATCTTCAGAAAAAAAGGGGAGAAAAAGAAAATGGTCACCACTGGGCTTCTGTAAACAGATTGGTTTCATTTCCATGTTTCATTCTTCATGTCGCTTGTATCTTAGTCCTGGTATTATTCATGTCACATCATCTGGTTGCAAGACGTCACATTGGTGCGCGTGATCTAGTATATGCATGAAAACCACGAGGAAAATGAAACACGATAAGTGCCCAAGTGCACTTTTGTGTAATGATCACATCATCAGGGGAGATGCAAGAATGAGGTGTATGTTAAGACTGTCTTGTTTTTTCTTTTATGTGAAGACCAGATTAGTTCTTCATACTCAAGTGGTAGCGATAGCGAATTATAAAGGAATGTAATTAAATCTGATGGTATGTAGTGAAAGGTTCTTACAGCCATTGCTACCATCACGTTTTCCTTTCGAGCAGCAGCTGTCATCTGCTTACTGATGGTAACTGCAAGATCCTTCGCTTCCTGGACTTTCCGAAGGAGCCTCTCCGTACACTCCATACATTCTGCTTTCATGTCTTTTGTTTCTTTACTGCCTTGATGCTTTACTTACATTTGTGTTCGATGAATGTTCTTTTACCAGTTTTTCATGACCAGGTTGGAAATGTGTCTGTACACACTCTGGATATCTCTGATGTAGTTCTCGGTTACCATCCCAATTTCTACTTTTGTATCACTGGAAATTTTAGAGACTTTGGTCGGTAGATTAAACTTAAGATCATCTGTTGTACATAAGGAAAAGGTGAGAGAAGAAATGGATTAAGAACTGAACCATGTTGTACCATGTTCGGTCGTCTTAACAATTTAGATAGTTTCCCGTTGATATAGTCTTGTTTCTACTCACAAATTCCAGCACTAAAACCTTCATTTTATATAAGTCTCTCACGAAGAACTTTATGAAAGACTTTTAACTGGTCCAACAAAGAGAGGTCAAGTGCAGTTTTTCTATCATGTTTCTTAAAACGTTGAAAAATTCCATTAACTGTGTAAGACAGGATTTGTTACTAAGGAAACCATGTTGAGAGTTAATCATTAATCATCTCCTAAGAAATTCTCAAGCTTATCCCAAATGACAATTTCCATCGTTTTCCTGAGTGCTGAAGTGAGATTGATTGAGCAATGAGGGCATATTGCTTGTCAACTTTTTTTTTTTTGGCATACAAGAGCGTCATTTGCCAGCTTTCACTCCTCAGGCATCTTCCTTCCCCCTTGACATAGACTCACGGAATTACTTCATTTACTTCAGGCTGACTCATTATGACTGGTATGTTTTTGAAAGCCGTGGTGACAGGACGTCATCTGAGTCTGTTGACTAATTTAGATTTATACTTTCTGATATAATGTATGATTACAATTTATCTCTTGGGCTGGAGAAATTTATCTTTTATACCAGTTCAGCCCAAATCGATCTTTTTCTTTCACTTGTATTGTCTACGAAGTTGTGCTTTTGAAATCAAGATATCATTAACCTCATTCTTTTGCACTTTGTCATTACATTTAAGCCTTTGTTGTCAATGATAAGACAACACCTGTCTTTATAGTGTAAAATATACGTTTTTTCTCTGTTAGGAAACGAGGACAACTGTGACTCATGCTGCAATCATACCATTTTTATTTTTTAGCGCAAGTTTACGTACTTAATCCTCCCGGCCTGTGCTGATAAAACTGTTAAAAGATTATTGCAATTCGTACATGTCTCGTTCTACTTAATATCTTGTATCCTGTGGAACTAATAGCAAGCTTTTCCTACGTTCACGATCGCAGTGTTCCGGCAGTGATCGTAACCCAGGGGCTACCGATCATATCGACCCGTCCGTAAGTTGATACGGAAATTTTGGCCTACCGTTTTCCCTCTGATCTGAGGGGTTGCGCCGTGTGCCTTCCATCCCTGAGTGTTATTGTTTAACTGTTCAGATATATCACTTCACTCTGGTCTACCAGCTTCCTTAGGAACTTATCTCTATACCCATGCTGTGTAGCTTGACTTTCCCTGGTGCTAAGATTTACGTAACCGTTCTTATGAATAAATAAATGGTTCTGTCCTTTTCAAAGCATGCCACAAAATGCTCCCCCATTCAGCTCACACACCTCCCCTAACTCTTATCACTCTCACTCGTGAGGTCCACTCCACACTACCAAACGTACTGGGCAGCATTCTTGGCACTCTACATTCACATCTGCCTCAGCTTTAAGCTTTCCATATTAGCTTTATATACCTACACGTCAACTGTTCTCCACTTTAGTACAGAAGATAATTCTCTTCATGTGATTCATGATAATTTTTTATGACTTAGGTGTTAGTAACTCAACCTCTGTGTCTGTGCGTTAATACAACAACTTCACAATTAACTCTGTGTTTGAATGTATGATTATATTTCTGCTTTTCAGCAGCTAAATTTCTTTTTATTTTCATTTTGGTATGAAGGCCTTGAGAACATCTTGCCTGACTTTTTCCCAATGTAGGATATGAATAGCAAAGAGATACATTCTCTTAAAGTAAAAATACCTGTAACACTGAAGATACATAGTGTATGATCTAGGATTTTAGAGAAGGTATCTTCTCAGCTTAAATTTGAGTTAATATACTAACAGTCTGATTTCCTGTCATCCTAGCTGGGACACGCTAGGATTAGCTAATCACCGAAGCAATTTGTAATTAACCTCATTTTCAACCATATCTGCACGAGATAATATCTCCGTCAACTCCTGTCCACTAATATCATTAAACATCCAACACATCAGGCAGAGGTTGCGGCTCAACATGTCACAGCTGGAGGTGACATGTTTGCTACACTTAACACCAAAGTTTTTCGCGTGGAGTCACCAGGCTGGGTGTTGGAACATCCTGATGCTGGGCAACTATTGATGGCCGGCCCCTTGGGGTAGTCAGGGATGATCACACGCACTGATATCCTTCATATATTGTTGAATACACACACACACACACACACACACACACACACACACACACATATATATATATATATATATATATATATATATATATATATATATATATATATATATATATATTTTTTTTTTTTTTTTTTTTTTTTTTTCATACTATTCGCCGTTTCCCGCGATAGCGAGGTAGCGTTAAGAACAGAGGATTGGGCCTTTTTTGGAATATCCTCACCTGGCCCCCTCTGTTCCTTCTTTTGGAAAAAAAAAAAAAAAAAAAAAAAAAAAAAAAAAAGAGAATTTATCTATTTATCTATTTATTATACTTTGTCGCTGTCTCCCGCGTTACCGAGGTAGTGCAAGGAAACAGACGAAAGAATGGCCCAACCCACCCACATACACAGGTATATACGTACACGTCCACACACGCACATATACATACCTCTACATTTCAACGCATACATGTATATCCATACACAGACATATACATATATGCACATGTACATAATTCATACTTGCTGTCTTTATTCATTTCCGTCCCCACCCCGCCACGCATGAAATGACACCTCCCCCCCTCCCCCCGCACGCGCGCGAGGTTGCTCTAGGAAAAGCCAACAAAGGCCACATTCGTTCACATTCACATTCGTCTCTAGCTGTCATGTATAATGCACTGAAACCACAGCTCCCTTTCCACATCCAGGCCCTATAAAACTTTCCATGGTTTACCCCAGACGCTTCACATACCTTCTACAGAACATCCCTATCAACTGTATCATATGCCTTCTCCATAAATGCTACATACAAATCCATTTGCTTTTCTAAGAATTTCCCACACACGTTCTTCAAAGCAAACACCTGATCCACACATCCTCTACCACTTCTGAAACCACACCTTCCCCAATCTGTTGCTGTGTACATGCCTTCACCCTCTCAGTCAATACCCTCCCATACAATTTCCCAGGAATACTGAACAAACTAATACCTCTGTAATTAGAACTCTCACCTTTATCCCCTTTGCCTTTGTACAGTGGCACTATGCATTCATTCCGCCAATCCTCAGGCGCTTCACCATGAGCCATACATACATTGAATATCCTCACCAACCAGTCAACAACACAGTCATCCCCTTTTTTAATAAATTCCACTGCAATACCATCCAAACCCGCCGCCTTGCCGGGTTTCATCTTCCGCAAAGGTTTCACTACCTATTCTCTGTTTACCAAATCATTCTCCCCGACCCTCTCACTTCGCACACCACCTCGACCAAAACACCCTATATCTGCCACTCTATCGTCAAACACATTCAACAAACCTTCAAAATGCTCACTCCATCTCACATCACCACCACTTGTTATTACCTCCCTGTTAGCCCCCTTCACCGATGTTCCCATTTGTTCTCTTGTCTTACGCACTATATTTACCTCCTTCCCAAACATCTTTTTATTCTCCCTAAAATTTAATGATACTCTCACCCCAACTCTCATGTGCCCTCTTTTTCACCTCTTGCACCCTTCTCTTGACCTCTTGCCTCTTTTTTTTATACATATCCCAGTCATTTGCACCATTTCCCTGCAAAAATCGTCCAAACGCCTCTCTCTTCTCTTTCACTAATAATCTAACTTCATCCCACCACTCACTACCCTCTCTAATCTGTCCACCTCCCACGCTTCTCATGCCACAAGCTTCTTTTGCGCAAGCCATCACTGCTTCCCTAAATGCGTTCCATTCCTTCCCCACTCCCCTTACGTCTTTGCTCTCATCTTTTTCCATTCTGCACTCGGTCTCTCCTCGTACCTCCTCACACAAGTCTCCTTCCCAAACTCACTTACTCTCACTACTCTCTTCACCCCAACATTCTCTCTTCTTTTCTGAAAACCTCTACAAATCTTCACCTTTGCCACCACAAGATAATGATCAGACATCCCTCCAGTTGCACCTCTCAGCACTTTAACATCCAAAAGTCTCTCACACGCCTATCAGTTTTACCCATATCTATCTAGAGTTTACTTTTTTACACTCTATCACATACTCCCACCACTCCTGTTTCAGGAGTAGTGCTACTCCTTCCTTTGCTCTTGTCCTCTCGCCAACCCATGACTTTATTCCCAAACCACTCTTACTCTTTACCCTTGAGCTTTATTTCACTCAGAGCCAAAACATCCAGGTTCTTTTCGTCAAACATACTACTTATCTCTCCTTTTTTCTCATATATATATATATATATATATATATATATATATATATATATATATATATATATATATATATATATATATTACATCCCTAGGGATAGGGGAGAAAGAATACTTCCCACGTATTCCCTGCGTGTCGTAGAAGGCGACTAAAACGGAGGGAGCAGGAGGGTGGAAATCCTCCCCTCTCGTTCTTTTTTTTTTTTCTCCAAAAGAAGGAACAGAGAAGGGGGCCAGGTAAGGGTATTCCCTCAAAGGCCCAGTCCTCTGGTCTAAACCCTATCTCGCTAACGCGGGAAATGGCGAATAGTATGAAAGTAAGATATATAGATAGCTAGACAGATAGATTCTCTGTCTCTGTATTTCCAGGCTATTTCAGTGCGATGAAAATAGAATTTACCTTTTTCACGACCCTTTAGTTTTTATTTATGATAATGCACTGGCAGTGTGTTAACTCCCCGAGTCCCTTTCACTTAATGTACTCCACAAGTTGATAAGCAAAATTTATCTTCGTTTCAATGTGTTTCATTTACATAATTTTTATTTTTGTTTGGTATGAGTCTTATTAACTCCACACCTAATCCGTGTTTAGGGCTTTCCCGAATTTCTGTTTGGATTTCCTATTCTGTAATACTTTTATTTCGCCCAAAAGTTTAGCTCTTTCAGCAAACTCAGTCAAGTGTACTTCGAGCTCCTCTTGTAAGTCGCAGGAGTGAGAGTGTGTCTGGGACCACCCTTTCCCTGTGGGATGCGCAGTCGTCTGTTGCTTGTCCATCCGATAATCACTGATCCATTAAGGATGGTCTTTTCTCGTGTTTAAGGGGAAATCAATTGATCTTACCGGTCCCACGCGGGGAACTGTTTCAAATACTATTTGACAGTCCTAAAACTTTGAGTCTTTGCCATCCAGTTTGATCTTGGTTGATGATGAAATGTGAAATCATGATTTGTCTCTTAACTACTTTTCTTACCACATTCATAGATACTCATCAAGGACTTATCCATGCCCTACCTCATTAGCCTTTCAAGCTCATCACTGGCAATGTAACTCAAGAGATAATGTCATGGGATTGAATGTATTTCTCATCTTTTTCAGAGTGGATATTGGCAGTGCAGATAACGAGCGCTTTCCTTTACATCGGATCTCCAGACGAGCCAACTGTGAGTACTGAATCATTGTATGATCAGATCATTTAATTACAAGAACACAAACATAATTTTCATTTCACGGGATAGAGATGATGACATGTCCATTTACACAATAGGATTACAATTCGAATTGTTGATGCGGATAGTGCAAAGTACATATATAGACCTATATCATGTACTCTTATGTACATGACATACCACTTATCATCATTCTTAAGACACACTCATGGCAGATACATCCTTGTATGTATCCACCAGAATGTTTGATGCAGGTGGACTTGAAGCCACCTGCGACAGCGTATGTCCGAGTCTTTCATGTCTAGGAGGTGGATCGTGGCACGTGCTTTCGAGGTGGATCCTCACGGAGGCAAATATAACACAAGCTGACACCAGTTGATTCATGGGTGAGAGCGGTGGCCGGCTGGTCACTCGCGCTGATGGTGGGTAGAGCAGGAGGAAGTTTGGATGACATATCGGCATTCTTACAGTACGTCTATCAGGTCGGTCACTCGATCTTGCGATACCTCTGAGTCTGGTTTGATCCTCTTGTTGTTCGTGATCCTTTTGGCCGGTCAGCGGCACATGATAACTGGAAGATGTGCATGTGACTTCTCCACTCGATCTGTAATGAAAGCTGTTCGAAGCGACTGGTTGATCCTACACGGCCAATAGTCGTAGATGACTACAAGAGTGGGTAGCCTCTACAGCATCATCAGACTTGAAATTTGATTTAATCTGAATTTGTTTTGCATTACCATCTACGCTGGCGAGCGCTGCAGCAGCTTCAGCTGCAGGTGAGCATTGGCTATATGACACTGACATATAAGCAAGTGGAGCTTCTCTCTTGGCTCATACTTAGTGTTGGTACTGGAGAAGCAAGCGTTGGTTTCGTATCTAGGGTTGGGATATTACCAGGGCATCTAACCTTTTCATTCCTCTCCACAATCCATTGAGGTGTTGTATCGTTTATAAGCCTGTTAAAACTTCAGACAAACGCTGTATCGTGTCTCGTGCTTCCTCACACTACTGTGCAGAGTTCACGGGCTGGTCCTAGCGTAGTGGATTTTGTGCTGCTTTAGTGATATCTTCTTTTTCATGGTGAACTAAGGCAGCAGTGTGTCGACAAGACAACTGGGCCTGAAATTGGGTGGAACAAACTTATGACCATTACAGAAACGTCTGATGTCACTGCCGAAAGAGAGAGTTACGCTTCGCAGATAACTGTCTGATGTACCTTTGCAAGACACTACTGCAGCTGTATGACTTTGCAACATGTCGAATACTATGTTTGATTCTTTCTCGGTGTCAGCATAAAAACGTGCTTTATTGAGAAAATGATCCTTTTTTTTTTTTCCATCCACATACAATACTAGCCCGGAAAATTTCCTCTTAGTCTCGAGTGTTTGAAGCGTACAAATGAAACAGACTCAGTAGACAGTGAAGATGTGCGTTGCCTATATCTCGTTCTGGTCCTTATATAGGTCCTATCTTGGTTTTAGAAATGTCCTCCACCACGTCACAGTATGACCACACGATGTTTTAGACATACTTCATCCGTTTCGCTCTTCGCAAAGGCAGAAAGAATCGATCTTCGTCGTTCTACGTTGTCTTGCTTACGTACCGTGTGCCACGAATATCGTTATAGTCTCTCTTTTTTGCATATCATCACTACCGTTGAACTCGGGGAATCTGCTACGCAGATCAGTCATGTCATCAGTTGCAAGGACAGTCATCTCATTCCCATTGTCCTCGTACATCACAGTCCGCACCTTTACCTCGTCCTTCCATCTCCATAACCAGGCCAGTCATCTCAGACAAACATACAGAGGCTCTGATTCTTGGCATCATATTCCTAACATCTTGTAAACTAACAGTCTTGCAGACTTCAGCTGCGCAGCGTTCCCTGGCTTGAGTAAGATCGTCTGAATCTCCTTCTGTCGTCGAGCGGTGACAGTGGCCGTAGTATGGCCCCATCCATCGCTTTACATCGTGATTTTGTATCAAATCAAAACCTACTCTGTTTCGCTCCATGGCCATCAGACAGGGACTGAAACCGCATGACAGATAACGCCGCTTCTTTCACAGGCAATGCCCATTTCCTTCTTGGTTCACCACGTACAGATGTTACTGAAGCACAGTTCACTGCAAGTGGCCGTGGTGTCTGTGTTTGTTATCTGCCTTAACAGTGCAAGATAACGCGAGAAACACTGCCGGGTTTTCTGTCTGAATTCAGGGACCAAGATAACAAAACTTTGCATACGGATCGAATGTTGTTTGCACAAAAATCTTCGTGGAGATGCTCGTTAAATGCGTGGATGATGAAGAATGTGTAGGATACCTTTCCATGGTGACAACTGAGTGAGTAGGCAGCTTATTATATTGACTCGTACATGATGTATGAATCGCCGTTGCATGACGTAGACACAGCATTACGGGCAGAAGCTCATGACATTATTCGATGTATCCTAGTAAGTCACAGACCAGACCAGAGTCCTCAGACTGACAGCGACCTCGATATATCCCAGTGAGTCACAGACCAGAGTTCTCAGACTGACAGTGGGAGTGTGTGGTGATGGGTGGCATGTAACCCGTTTCATTAGCATGGTCACGACCGGCTAAAGGTACATACACACACACACACACACACAGCACTCTCATTCTGTCTCCTTTTCTTAACATCGTTTTATTACTACGTCTGTCTGTCGCCTTTAGTCAACACACCGTTTCCCACTCCGCAGAGGGAAGTCTCCAACCAGATCATTGCCAGAGATTAGGATCACGTTAACCATCTACCTCCCTAGCGTTCACTCTTATGAGAAGATATAGTTTGCTGCCAGATTTATACCTGAGTATATAAAAGCTATCTTGACCGCCTTAGATACAGTGTGGAACAGTTCTGCCAGACGATACAGCATCGTTCGCGTACCGCGATTCCCTTACAGCCATGGTCGATGCTGCTCGCTGGGTATGAAGCCACAGATTAATCCCTTCATTATGCAGGGATTAATGAAGTGCACGTACAGTAAGGCCAGGAATCCTTCCTGGTGTTCCATCATCAGCACGGTGCCTCCACCTTTGATTAACTGCCAAAGTTTAAGTACCTATATTTTCTCGCTAAGTTCCCATCGTATATGAATGTTTGGCTATGTATGTTTGTATGTATGTATGTGAATGTAAGGCTATGTATGTATGTATGTATGTATATGAATGTTACGCTGTGTATGTATGTGTGGTTGTCATACATATGTAGGAAGGTATATATGTTAAAAGCCAGCACATATATGTGTGATATAACTGTATGGCTGTGTATATGAAAATGTATGTGTCATTATATTTGTATGTATATGTGTAAATATGTATCTGTGCATGCATGTATGTATGTATCTAAGTATGCATATGAACATGTAGGAATATTTATATCTGCGTATGTAAGCACTCAGTTGGATGTCAGTATATACGTATGTGTGTAAATGAATATGTATTTATTTGACGGTATATACACATGTATGAATGCACGTAAATATGAACATATGCATATATATATATATATATATATATATATATATATATATATTTTTTTTTTTTTTTTTTTTTTTTTTTTTTTTTTTTTATACTTTGTCGCTGTCTCCCGCGTTTGCGAGGTAGCGCAAGGAAACAGACGAAAGAAATGGCCCAACCCCCCCCCATACACATGTACATACACACGTCCACACACGCAAATATACATACCTACACAGCTTTCCATGGTTTACCCCAGACGCTTCACATGCCTTGATTCAATCCACTGACAGCACGTCAACCCCTGTATACCACATCGCTCCAATTCACTCTATTCCTTGCCCTCCTTTCACCCTCCTGCATGTTCAGGCCCCGATCACACAAAATCCTTTTCACTCCATCTTTCCACCTCCAATTTGGTCTCCCTCTTCTCCTCGTACCCTCCACCTCCGACACATATATCCTCTTGGTCAATCTTTCCTCACTCATCCTCTCCATGTGCCCAAACCATTTCAAAACACCCTCTTCTGCTCTCTCAACCACGCTCTTTTTATTTCCACACATCTC
Source organism: Panulirus ornatus (assembly GCF_036320965.1). Lineage (NCBI taxonomy): Eukaryota > Metazoa > Arthropoda > Malacostraca > Decapoda > Palinuridae > Panulirus > Panulirus ornatus. Next base: position 63,062,657 of record NC_092224.1, read on the forward strand.
TCTTACCCTTACGTTACTTACTCGATCAAACCACCCCACACCACACATTGTCCTCAAACATCTCATTTCCAGCACATCCATCCTCCTGCGCACAACTCTATCCATAGCCCACGCCTCGCAACCATACAACATTGTTGGAACTACTATTCCTTCAAACATACCCATTTTTGCTTTCATTTCAAGCTAAAAGTTTGTTTTCTAAATTGTTTCTTACATTTTTCATATGTATATATGTGTGTGTGTGTGTGTGTGTGTGTGTGTGTGTGTGTGTGTGTGTGTGTGTGTGTGTTTATATATGTATATTATCCCTGGGGATAGGGGTGAAAGAATACTTCCCACGTATTCCTCGCGTGTCGTAGAAAGCGACTAGAGGGGACGGGAGCGGGGGGCCGGAAATCCTCCCCTCCTTGTATTAACTTTCTAAAATGGGAAACAGAAGAAGGAGTCACGCGGGGAGTGCTCATCCTCCTCGAAGGCTCAGAGTGGGGTGCCTAAATGTGTGTGGATGTAACCAAGATGTGAAAAAAGGAGAGATAGGTAGTATGTTTGAGGAAAGGAACCTGGATGTTTTGGCTCTGAGTGAAACGAAGCTCAAGGGTAAAGGGGAAGAGTGGTTTGGAAATGTCTGGGGAGTGAAGTCAGGGGTTAGTGAGAGGACAAGAGCAAGGGAAGGAGTAGCAATACTCCTGAAACAGGAGTTGTGGGAGTATGTCATAGAATGTAAGAAAGTAAATTCTCGATTAATATGGGTAAAATTGAAAGTTGATGGAGAGAGGTGGGTGATTATTGGTGCATATGCACCTGGGCATGAGAAGAAAGATCATGAGAGGCAAGTGTTTTGGGAGCAGCTAAATGAGTGTGTTAGCGGTTTTGATGCACGAGACCGGGTTATAGTGATGGGTGATTTGAATGCAAAGGTGAGTAATGTGGCAGTTGAGGGAATAATTGGTATGCATGGGGTGTTCAGTGTTGTAAATGGAAATGGTGAAGAGCTTGTAGATTTATGTGCTGAAAAAGGACTGATGATTGGGAATACCTGGTTTAAAAAGCGAGATATACATAAGTATACTTATGTAAGTAGGAGAGATGGCCAGAGAGCGTTATTGGATTACGTGTTAATGGACAGGCGTGCGAAAGAGAGACTTTTGGATGTCAATGTGCTGAGAGGTGCAACTGGAGGGATGTCTGATCATTATCTTGTGGAGGCTAAGGTGAAGATTAGTATGGGTTTTCAGAAAAGAAGAGTGAATGTTGGGGTGAAGAAGGTGGTGAGAGTAAGTGAGCTTGGGAAGGAGACCTGTGTGAAGAAGTATCAGGAGAGACTGTGTACAGAATGGAAAAAGGTGAGAACAATGGAAGTAAGGGGAGTGGGGGAGGAATGGGATGTATTTAGGGAATCAGTGATGGATTGCGCAAAAGATGCTTGTGGCATGAGAAGAGTGGGAGGTGGGCTGTTTAGAAAGGGTAGTGAGTGGTGGGATGAAGAAGTAAGAGTATTAGTGAAAGAGAAGAGAGAGGCATTTGGACGATTTTTGCAGGGAAAAAATGCAATTGAGTGGGAGAAGTATAAAAGAAAGAGACAGGAGGTCAAGAGAAAGGTGCAAGAGGTGAAAAAAAGGGCAAATGAGAGTTGGGGTGAGAGACTATCAGTAAATTTTAGGGAGAATAAAAAGATGTTCTGGAAGGAGGTAAATAGGGTGCGTAAGACAAGGGAGCAAATGGGAACTTCAGTAAAGGGCGTAAATGGGGAGGTGATAACAAGTAGTGGTGATGTGAGAAGGAGATGGAATGAGTATTTTGAAGGTTTGTTGAATGTGTCTGATGACAGAGTGGCAGATATAGGGTGTTTGGGTCGAGGTGGTGTGCAAAGTGAGAGGGTTAGGGAAAATGATTTGGTATATATATATATATATATATATATATATATATATATATATATATATATATATATATATATAAATCTATGCATTTATGTATATTATAAAGATAAAGAACGGTTATTGAAATTGTGTACCTATTCAGCTGCTTAAATTCATTATGTATGTAGGCATGTATGTGATTACGATTTGAGTGTTACAGAGAGAAAGAGGTTTGCAATTGTGTTGCCCCGTCTCTTAACATTGTATATATGCAGTTTATATTTACTCAAGTGCAGGATGAACACCAGGGCTGCGTGTGGGCAGACTGCCGACCCCAGGATTCTATCCCCAACGGGCTTGACTCTGGGCAGCCTCAATGTGACTTATGGTCATTAGTGCTTCCCACAGAAGCCCTTAACAAAGTATATAAGTAAAGGTGCCTACACACTGTTATTGGTGTTTGTCAGTATGTATGTATGTACGTAGCTGATATGAACGTAAGTATGTATGTATTTACGTGCGAGAGGGTGACACAGATACACAGAGATGTTTACAGTGTTGGTAGATATGTCAAAAGGATCACGTATTCGTAAAATATTGAACATATCAAGAACACACAACAACAACAACAACAAAGAGGACCTAAGCTCATTTGAAAATAAAAAACAAACATTCTGTCTATTTAAGGTCGATGACTTGATGGCATCCCTGAATCGCAAGATGAATAATCCCAGGATCACGTATTAGCATTTCTTACAAATTGTGGATTGTCTCGTCATCTTGCCTCCCCGTGTCCTTAGGAGGGACTCTGTTGAAATTTGCTCATGCGAAGGAGCCCTACTGATGCTGACCCCCTTGTCACAGGGGAACCTCCAGTTAACAACACGTACATCAATACCAGAGAGGCGTGAAGAACTGTCTGATACTATGATACCTTCATTTGATCTGCCGTAGGATCTGGTCACGGACAATAGCCATCTTCGAGACCTGGCCATGAGAGAGAAGTTCATAGATCCTCATACGATAAAAAGACAATAAAGAAGGAAAAAGAAAAATGACTCGAGAGAGTTTCCAACGAAGTGGAAAGCCTGCATCAAGATAAAGGGACTGGTGGCAGTGAAGACATGAGGAAGCAAACAGTTCAAAGATACTGGTGCAAGGAGCACGAGCCTTCGAGGAGAATGAGTACTCCCCGCTTGGCTCCTTTTCATGTTCCTTATTCTAGAAATTCAGATACATGAAGGGGAGGATTTCCAGCCCTTCGTCTCTCCCCGACGCACTGGGAATCCGGAAACAGAATTCTGTCTCCTCAACCATTAATGATAATGATTATTATAATCAATGCAATAAATAGCTTATTAGATTTAGACACCTATTAAGATGAAAATACTTAGTTAAGATATTACAGACCTGGTTATAACGGGAACTAGTTAACTGATCATAAGAGAGCTTAAGATCAGGGTGGGGCTGGATAGTTATGTGAATGCCGTGTGTGTGTGTGTGTGTGTTTGTGTGTGTGTGTGTGTGTGTGTGTGTGTGTGTGTGTGTGTGTTTGAAGGTGAATAAAAGATATTGCTTAGAATTTCTAGAAAGTAGCCTCCATCTTGCATGAGAGGTTCAGTTTTCTGATGTTCATCAGTATTTCATCAGCTGATATGCGAAGTAAAGAAATAGCATGAAAAAACTCTGTCAGAGTCACGGGAAAAACTCTATAGATCTAACTTTTTGTTGTCCCCAGTAGAGCCTCAGGTGACCAAACATGGTAACAGGTGCATTGGATACCTGTGTGGCGAAAAGGAAGACTTTAGTCCTGTATATGTGCAGTCTGTTGATTATTTAGATGAAGCTGTGGAGATTATAAATGTAATGGGAACACGAGCAGATATATTCAACATTATGAGAGAGAGAGAGAGAGAGAGAGAGAGAGAGAGAGAGAGAGAGAGAGAGAGAGAGAGAGAGAGAGTTTGTAGCATTACTTACATATTATCAAGTCAAAATGATATTATATAACTGACGCGTCTTATTTTTTCCCCACGGCTTCCTGCCAACACTAGACCATAATGAAATTACATTAACTTCTGCTGAGTTTCAGGCCATTAGCCGGGGTTTACAAGCAGAGAGAGAGAGAGAGAGAGAGAGAGAGAGAGAGAGAGAGAGAGAGAGAGAGAGAGAGAGAGAGAGAGAGAAGAGGGGGAGACAGACACAGAAAGACAGCTGGAAAGCTTTAGAAAAAAGCCGTGTACACTACACTCCATCATCACCATCAGGCAGCCGACCCTACAGTAGACGAGATTCACTTCTCCAGTGGTGCATCGGTTAGCGGTACTGACCATGACGCATTCACGGGCCGCCCAGGGTCGAGCACATAGGTTCGATCCTGACTGTTGCAGGTATATATATATATATATATATATATATATATATATATATATATATATATATATATATATATTTTTTTTTTTTTTTTTTTCTTTGTCGCTGTCTCCCGCGTTTGCGAGGTTGCGCAAGGAAACAGTCGAAAGAAATGGCCCAACCCACCCCCATACACATGTATATACATACACGTCCACACACGCAAATATACATACCTATACATCTCAATGTACACATATATATACACACACGGAGACATATACATATATACACATATACATAATTCACAATGTCTGCCTTTATTTATTCCATCGCCACCTCGCCACACATGGAATAACATCCCCCTCCCCCCTCATGTGTGCGAGGTAGCGCTAGGAAAAGACAACAAAGGCCCCATTCGTTCACACTCAGTCTCTAGCTGTCATGTAATAATGCCCGAAACCACAGCTCCCTTTCCACATACAGGCCCCACACAACTTTCCATGGTTTACCCCAGGCGCTTCACATGCCCTGATTCAATCCATTGACAGCACGTCGACCCCGGTATACCACATCGATCCAATACACTCTATTCCTTGCCCGCCTTACACCCTCCTGCATGTTCAGGCCCCGATCACTCAAAATCTTTTTCACTCCATCTTTCCACCTCCAATTTGGTCTCCCACTTCTCCTCGTTCTCTCCACCTCCGACACATATATCCTCTTGGTCAATCTTTCCTCACTCATTCTCTCCATGTGCCCAAACCATTTCAAAACACCCTCTTCTGCTCTCTCAACCACGCTCTTTTTATTTCCACACATCTCTCTTACCCTTACATTACTTACTCGATCAAACCACCTCACACCACATATTGTCCTCAAACATCTCATTTCCAGCACATCCACCCTCCTGCGCACAACTCTATCCATAGCCCACGCCTTGCAACCATACAACATTTTTGGTACCAGTATTCCTTCCAACATACCCATTTTTGCTTTCCGAGATAATGTTCTCGACTTCCAAACATTCTTCAAGGCTCCCAGGATTTTCGCCTCCTCCCCCACCTTGTGATTCACTTCCGCTTCCATGGTTCCATCCGCTGCCAAATCCACTCCCAGATATCTAAAACACTTTACTTACTCCAGTTTTTCTCCATTCAAACTTACCTCCCAATTGACTTCACCCTCAACCCTACTGTACCTAATAACCTTGCTCTTATTCACATTTACTCTTAACTTTCTTCTTTCACACACTTTACCAAACTCAGTCACCAGCTTCTGCAGTTTCTCACATGAATCAGCCACCAGCGCTGTATCATCAGCGAACAACAACTGACTCACTTCCCAAGCTCTCTCATCCACAACAGACAGCATACTTGCCCCTCTTTCCAAAACTCTTGCATTCACCTCCCTAACAATCCCATCCATAAACAAATTAAACAACCATGGAGACATCACACACCCCTGCCGCAAACCTATTTTCACTGAGAACCAATCACTTTCCTCTCTTCCTATATGTACACATGCCTTACGTCCTTGATAAAAACTTTTCACTGCTTCTAACAACTTGCCTCCCACACCATATATTCTTAGTACCTTCCACAGAGCATCTCTATCAAATGTATCATATGCCTTCTCCAGATCCATAAATGCTACGTACAAATCCATTTGCTTTTCTAAGTATTTCTCCCATACACTCTTCAAAGCAAACACCTGATCCACACATCCTCTACCACTTCTGAAATCACACTGCTCTTCCACAATCTGATGCTCTGTACATGCCTTCACCCTCTCAATCAATACCCTCCCATATAATTTACCAGGAATACTCAGCAAACTTATACCTCTGTAATTTGAGCACTCACTCTTATCCCCTTTGCCTTTGTACAATGGCACTATGCAAGCATTCCGCCAATCCTCAGGCACCTCACCATGAATCATACATACATTAAATGACCTTACCAACCAGTCAACAATACAGTCACCCCCTTTTTTAATAAATTCCACTGCAATACCATCCAAACCTGCTGCCTTGCCGGCTTTCATCTTCCGCAAAGCTTTTACTACCTCTTCTCTGTTTACCAAATCATTTTCCCTAACCCTCTCACTTTGCACACCACCTCGACCAAAACACCCTATATCTGCCATATATATATATATATATATATATATATATATATATATATATATATATATATATATATATATATATATATATTTATATTTTTTTTATTTTGCTTTGTCGCTGTCTCCCGCGTTTGCGAGGTAGCGCAAGGAAACAGACGAAAGAAATGGCCCAACCCACCCCCATACACATGTATATACATACACGTCCACACACGCAAATATACATACCTATACATCTCAATGTACACATATATATATACACACACAGACACATACATATATACCCATGCACACAATTCACACTGTCTGCCTTTATTCATTCCCATCGCCACCTCGCCACACATGGAATACCATCCCCCTTCCCCCTCATGTGTGCGAGGTAGCGCTAGGAAAAGACAACAAAGGCCCCATTCGTTCACACTCAGTCTCTAGCTGTCATGCAATAATGCCCGAAACCACAGCTCCCTTTCCACATACAGGCCCCACACAACTTTCCATGGTTTACCCCAGACGCTTCACATGCCCTGATTCAATCCACTGACAGCACGTCAACCCCGGTATACCACATCGATCCAGTTCACTCTATTCCTTGCCCGCCTTTCACCCTCCTGCATGTTCAGGCCCCGATCACTCAAAATCTTTTTCACTCCATCTTTCCACCTCCAATTTGGTCTCTCACTTCTCCTCGTTCCCTCCACCTCCGACACATATATCCTCTTGGTCAATCTTTCCTCACTCATTCTCTCCATGTGCCCAAACCATTTCAAAATACCCTCTTCTGCTCTCTCAACCACGCTCTTTTTATTTCCACACATCTCTCTTTCCCTTACATTATTTACTCGATCAAACCACCTCACACCACACATTGTCCTCAAACATCTCATTTCCAGCACATCCACCCTCTTGTGCACAACTCTATCCATAGCCCACGCCTCGCTACCATACAACATTGTTGGAACCGCTATTCCTTCAAACATACCCATTTTTGCTTTCCGAGATAATGTTCTCGACTTCCAAACATTCTTCAAGGCTCCCAGGATTTTCGCCCCCTCCCCCACCCTATGATTCACTTCCGTTTCCATGGTTCCATCCACTACCAGATATCTAAAACACTTTACTTCCTCCAGTTTTTCTCCATTCAAACTTACCTCCCAGTTGACTTGACCCTCAACCCTACTATACCTAATAACCTTGCTCTTATTCACATTTACTCTTAACTTTCTTCTCTCACACACTTTACCAAACTCAGTCACCAGCTTCTGCAGTTTCTCACATGAATCAGCCACCAGCGCTGTATCATCAGCGAACAACAACTGACTTACCCAAGCTCTCTCATCCAGAACAGACTTCATACTTGCCCCTCTTTCCAAAACTCTTGCATTCACCTCCCTAACAACCCCATCCATAAACAAATTAAACAACCATGGAGACATCACACACCCCTGCCGCAAACCTATTTTCACTGAGAACCAATCACTTTCCTCTCTTCCTCCACGTACACATGCCTTACATCCTCGATAAAAACTTTTCACTGCTTCTAACAACTTGCCTCCCACACCATATATTCTTAATACCTTCCACGGAGCATCTCTATCAACTCTATCATATGCTTCTCCAGATCCATAAATGCTACATACAAATCCATTTGCTTTTCTAGGTATTTCTCACATACATTCTTCAAAGCAAACACCTGATCCACACATCCTCTACCACTTCTGAAACCAGACATCCACCCTTCTGCGCACAACTCTATCCATAGCCCACGCCTCGCAACCATACAACATTTTTGGAACCACTATTCCTTCAATATATATATATATATATATATATATATATATATATATATATATATATATATATATATATATATATTATGGCATTATTGCATGACAGCTAGAGACTGAGTGTAAACGAATGGGGCCTTTGTTGTCTTTTCCTAGCGCTACCTCACACACATGAGGGGAGAGGAGGATGTTATTCCATGTGTAGCGGGGTGGCGATGGGAATGAATAAAGGCAGACAGTGTGAATTGTGTGCATGTGTATATATGTATGTGTCTGTGTGTGTATATATATGTGTACATTGAGATGTATGGGTATGCATATTTGCGTGTGTGGACGTGTATGTATGTACATGTGTATGGGGTGGGTTGGGCCATTTCTTTCGTCTGTTTCCTTGCGCTACCTCGCAAACGCGGGAGACAGCGACAAAGCAAAATAAATAATAAATAAGTATATATATATATATATATATATATATATATATATATATATATATATATATATATATATATATATATTAGCGTTAATGCGATGGCCTTGATTAGGGCCTCAGCTGCCCTGCCGTCTCAGCTAACATTAAAAAAATATGCATTACACAATGTAACCTAAGTGTGGTCAAGCCTCTCAAACATGAACATGAGACTGAATCCCTGGAGGAAAGTCCCATGAACAAGTAACATAGGAACGAAGCTTCACTGGGACTTACGAGGCTGTTATTATTGCAGGGAGATGATCAAACTAGTCTTAGTGTGCGTGTCCGCATCTTGCTCGTGGTGGTAGACGTCTTAGCCATTTCTGAGCCTTTAGGGTCCCTTATGACGACCCCAAGTGGCGTGTACATGTCCGCCGCTAATGAGCCGACTCCGTACCAAGAGGGGGATTAGCCACACAAGCGGGACGAGAGAGGGAGGGTTTGAGAGGGAGGAAGAAGGAGAACAAGGGCCGAAGAAAAGGGAAAGGGTGAAGGAAAAGGAAAGAGAGGGAGGATGAGGTGAGGAAACTGCTTAGAGAAGTGAAGTCAAGAGAGAGGGGGCGACAGGAAACAGGAAAACGGGGAGATACTGAGAGGGGCGGAGGGAATAGCACAGGAAGAGAAGAGGTTAATGGGTTAAAGGGAATGGTAGAGAAGGAGAGGGAAGGGTGGAGTGATAGAAGATGGGTGGGATATGAGTGGCAAATACAAAATTGGTAACTTTACGGGTAAGAAAAGGGGTGAAAGAAAGACGGAAAGAGGACTGGAAGGAATATAGAAAAAAAAAAAAAGATAAAGGGATAATGCGAAAAGGCATTGAAAAGAAGAAGGAAAAAGGGAAGGTTGAGTGGAAAAGCAAGGGAAATGTCAAGTTTACCCCAATGTCATAAGCATGTCTTCGACAGTATTTCGGGTCTTTGTACTGACATTCTTTTTCTGCGTCCGTGACACGATTTAGTTAACGGTGTTGTAGGAGGCGATGGATTCGGTTAATAGTTCGTGACACCGGATCGCGCCTTCTTTTATTGGTGCAGATTGACCTCATCTGGAGGTCAGTACTTGGTCATCTGGCTGGATAGGCCACACGTTGATAGTCTAAGTGTATCTACGTCCGAACAGCCTTCATCAGAGGGCAGGAACGTAACAGTAACCGGGGCATCTGTTGAACCGCTCCTGCGTTTGTTTATGGGAGGACATGTGAGGATACGGGAACTAAAAGGTTTACATCCGTGTACTGGGTCTATCTCTCAAATGGTATGATAATGCGAACTCCATTACTGTTCTAAATAGAAGAGGTTGGGACAGAAAAATGTGGAGGTTCTCCCTTCATACTCCACATCTTTTGGCCAACGCCGCCGGAAGGGCAAAGAATAGGGGAAATATTATGCTCTTCTCTGGAAGGGAAAAGCATGGAATTCTACGTTAATCTGGGCTGTGGTGATGGTTCTGTGGAGGGGAATCATCATCTATCCTCGAAGTGATCTCATAACGTATCAGTGCCTATTCTTTTCTGGGTTTTTTTTCCCCCTATTTCTTAGTTTGTGTTCATTGAGCAAAAACTCGAGCGGATATCTGTTCACCCGGTTCTTGAAAAGCATCAGTAGTTCGTACACTACCAACGTTTGATGGAAACTAGTTCCTGTATCTGTCTGTTCTATACAGACAGAAGCTTTTTTCTTCTTTAAAATCGCAAACTTTTCCCGAAAGTTATATGTGGGTGTAGAAGTCTTCGTCCATCGGAAAACTCTCTGGGTACTGGATATTATTAACTGGGATGTGAGGCACTCTGGGTACTGGATATTGTTAACTGGGATGTGAGGCACTGCTGGTATGTTACGTGGAGATATGTATGTTAACTGGGATGTGAGGCACTCTGGGTACTGGTATATTCTGGATTAGCACTGGGCATGTTTTGTTAATGGAGGCACTCTGACGATAATTAAGGGTCACTTGGGATGTATTGTTAACTGGGATGTGAGGCACTCTGGACTGGTATATACTGAGAGGCTCTGGGTACTGGATATTGTTAACTGGGATGTGAGGCACTCTGGGTACTGGATATTATTAACTGGGATGTGAGGCACTCTGGGCACTGGTTATTGTTAACTCGGATGAGGCACTCTGGGCACTGGATATTATTAACTGGGATGTGAGGCACTCTGGGTACTGGTTATTGTTAACTGGGATGTGAGGCACTCTGGGTACTGGATATTATTAACTGGGATGTGAGGCACTCTGGGCACTGGTTATTGTTAACTCGGATGAGGCACTCTGGGCACTGGATATTATTAACTGGGATGTGAGGCACTCTGGGCACTGGTTATTGTTAACTGGGATGTGAGGCACTCTGGGTACTGGATATTATTAACTGGGATGTGAGGCACTCTGGGCACTGGTTATTGTTAACTGGGATGTGAGGCACTCTGGGTACTGGTTATTGTTACCTGGGATGTGAGGCACTCTGGGTACTGGATATTATTAACTGGGATGTGAGGCACTCTGGGCACTGGTTATTGTTACCTGGGATGTGAGGCACTCTGGGTACTGGATATTATTAACTGGGATGTGAGGCACTCTGGGCACTGGGTATTGTTACCTGGGATGTGAGGCAGTCGTTGTTTGAAAGGCTTCCGTGTTACCATCCTCCTCAGGTGTGTATGTGTGTGTTGGGGTAGGTCACAGCATGTACAATATTGTTTCTAGAGGATTTAGAAAACAAAGAGAGAGAGAGAGAGAGAGAGAGAGAGAGAGAGAGAGAGAGAGAGAGAGAGAGAGAGAGAGGAGAGAGAGAGAGAGAGAGAATTCATTTTCTGACCTTTTGCCCTTTTAGATACACCCGACTCTGGCTCCCTGCAACAAATCAAATCACGAAAAGTCGAAACTAGATCTCGGGTTTGCCTGGAAGTATAATGAAGTTTGAAATTAAAAAGAGCGAGTCGTCACTGATAAAACTGATTTCCACAAACAACAGCAATTAGTGTCGAATTAATTATGTGAAATAGCTCAGTTCATTAACTTCATTTACGATGGTATACGAAAGTATTAATGAGATGAGCGTGGGAGGAAGAGGCCGAGGGACGGGTAACTCTTGACAAAGAAAAAGGGAAAGATCAATTGCCATGCGCGCACGTGCGTACGCGTAATTGCCCGTTCATACTGTATGGGGAGAGAGAGGTTGAACACTTGTGGAGACCCATCTCTTGAACGTTCTCTGCAGTTATGTAGCTTCTCAGAGTTAAGTATGATTTCTACATTAACCATAACCTAAGTCGTGCCGTTCCATACATCCACCAGTACTACTTCCCATCCTTTTCCAACAAGCTTATGGCTTAGTTTCATGCTATGTTCTCTGTTTGTTATAGCCTTACATGTCTCTACGGATTGTTCACTGGAAAAACTTAAAGGATGTAATCAGGTGATCTCAATCTCTTCTTTACCTACCATGGTGAGCAAATTTAAGGTCTGTATCCTTTTCCTGCAACTCATCTTTCTTATTTCTTGAACAGTCTCTTCTTGCTTTGCTATGGACCCCGTACTTTTAACTCTTAGCGATTCTCAAGTTGCGGTAACCAAACTTGAGAAGCATGTTTAGGGTGTTAACAACAAATACCCTACGCTGTTCATTCCTCTTATGATTTTTGCATCATCTGCAGACGTATTTTTGTCCACCTCCCTTCTTATTTATGCCACGCACTTCTGTTGCACATGCAAACACAGTTTCTATGAATACCTCCAGATTTTCGCCCACTCTCTTAGTTATGTCAGCGAGATAGCGACTGAAACAAACGAAGAAAGGCTGCATCGGCTCAAGTATTCTCTAGCTGTCATGTGTGCTACAATGAAATCTCTTACCCTGTCCACAACCAGGCCGCTTTACATGTAGCGGTTCAATCCAGTGACGCCAACGTCGTCGATTCCTGTAAACCACATAGTTCCAATTCACTTTATCCCGTGCACACCTTTCACCCTCCTATATTATTCAGACGTCGATCACAAAATAAGAAAAAAAAAATCACACCATACTTCCATCTCTAATTTTGTCTCCCCTCTCTCTATGTCTCCTCCTCTTCTAACATGTATATCCTTTTTGTCAACCTCCCCTTTCTCAGTTTCTCCTTATCTCCGCCATTCGTGGACGGAAGGAACGCCGTCCTGGGTTACGAAGGGCAGAGAGAATCAGACGAGCCCAACCTGATGTCAGCTCCGCATTCGGACAGTAATGGTTTCGCTTGACCTGCTTAGTGTATTGAGTGATGGATTTTCTATATTCCTACCACGTTAAATATAGTTCTGTGTTTTTCCTTAACTGTAACTTTTTCTGTATTTCTGTTGCAATAGGTTATATTTAGCTCGTAGCTCATACTACCCTTGTTCCTCGTTTAATATTTTTCATTATTTTTAAATGCTATGTGCTATGTTTTTTTTCAGTGTTTTTATATTTTGTTGCGTTTTCCATGTCATATCCAAGATTTGTGACGCAGTTTTTTCTCTTTATGTAGATTCCTGATGATGCCTCTGTGAAGGGGAAAGCTTGAATGTAATGAATGGATAACTATGGACAACTGGTCCTTGAGCACCCACCTAAGGGTAGAATAATACGAAGAAAATTAGAGAACATAAGAAAAAAAATTGATAACTCTCAATATGCTGTCGTATTCAATTCTCTGTGCACACACACACACACACACACACACACACACACACACACACACACACATTTCCCGCGTTAGCGAGGTAGCGATCAAGAACAAACGACTGAGCCTTAGAGAATAAACTCCTCGCTTGGCCCCCTTCTCTGTTCCTTCTTTTGGAAAAGTAAAACTGAAGGGGAGGATTTCCAGACCCTTGCTCCCACCCTTTTCAGTTGCCTTCTGCGACACGCAGGAAATACGTGGGAAGTATTCATTCTTCCCTATCCCTAGGGATATGAATATATAATATTGAATATATATATATATATATATATATATATATATATATATATATATATATATATATATATATATATATATATATATATATATATATATAATTTTTTCGTATGTTCACGTGGGCAAATAGACGAGAAAAGATTTCTGAGGAAGTTTTATGAGTGGAATCCAGATAGACAGGGTTCGCCTGGTAGACCGAACATGCGATGGAGAACAAATATTGAAAGGGCAGTGAAGCGGAAATGGGTCATACTGGATCGGCTGGAGGAGGATGAAGAGTTACGCGAAAGAGAGTATTGAAGAGGATTTACGAAGCTCAGCAACTGACAGGACACTGATGTAACAGAAGGAGGGTGAGGAAGTGGGAATAATCTTTGCTTTTATAGATCGACGAACAAATGAATAAATGAATAGATAGATTAGATAGTTTGTGTGAGTGATAAAAAGATGATGTTGCACGTAAATATTTATCAGTTACTTTCAGTCGCATGGTAATGGAGAAAATAGCAAGTAACGGAGGTTATCATGTGTTCATTATAACTTGTAATCACTGCTTCCCTTTCCAACTATGATGATACCATAAAGTGGCCATAACTCAACGGAACCAACAGACCCTCGAAGCTAGTAATATGGTTGCAATGGGGAAAGAGTCACTTGAACTAGGACTGGAAACTCGTTTGTTGATTGAGTGCAGTAGCATGAGAGCAGTGTGGATCCACTGATTCTCAAATTGCGATGCTCTTCTGTTTCATGGTAGGTCCTTCTTTTTTTTTTTTCCTGCCACAGTCCAAATATCCTCTTCTGGGCAGGATATCAAGCCCTCAGGCGAAACGTGACACTTTTTTTTTCCACAATTGCTTTCCAGTGATCTCTGTCTCGCGTCCACGGATGTGACTGTTTCATTATCATCATCTCCGTGTTAGGATTGCTGCTCCTGTCCATCGTCCCTGGTGCCAAAAGAGCGGGAGGGCTCGGGCAGTAGCAGTGCAGGCGCCTCCGGAAACCCTTATCCTTGAATGAGGGTTCATTTTGCCAACATCTTTGGTGATCCTTCAAACTTTCCCTGAGCTGACCACCAGCTAGATGGTACCTCTCCCTAAATAGACTCACATGACCAGTGATGTTTTTGATTACTTCTGGTTACTGTTTCATCAATAACCTTCCTGCACGATTGCTACTTTTTTAGTGTTGCTTATTCCTGCAGCAGCACACATGATGGTCCATACTTCGTGTACGTTCCTTGCATATCCATCTTTTGGTGAGGGTTTTCCCCTAGATTTGCATCCCAACTATCACTGTTTTCTCGTTTTTCTTTCCGTCTTTTCTCCGAACTCGGCAAATTTCAAGACATTCTTCGACTGTCTCAGTACCACTCCCAGAGCCATGCTATCTTCACATTCTCATGCTGACCTCCTGTATTTAGGAGTCGTCAACTTAAACACTAGGAAAAGGATGAATTACTCCTGATGGTGTGGAGAGGTTAGGTTTGAAATCCTCAGATTTATCATAATTGATGATCTTAAGCGAATTGTTGATCATCTTAATCAGTCTTCAAACACTATGGGTTTGTTTGTCATTTCAAAGAAAGAATTCTTGCTGTTGCTAGAACTGACTGACAAATATAATTATTAAAATTCATTGATGTATGTAATCAAACTAAATTCATACATAAACGCACACACAACCTATGTATACACAAATGATTCACCCTATTTCGTTCATGTTCAATTTTCGAAGCTTCTCCTCACGCACCACACCTCAACACGACTGTATAGGATTATCAATAGCTTCATCTGGACGAGTCTGTAAAACGATGCTTTGACTTGCCTTTAAAAGATCACCGCTTTTCTTTGGGTTATGCTGGATTGTCTGCGGGGCAAAGTGCTGCTTTGTTCGAAAACAGTGTGGAAACCTCTCCTCTTTCTCCGTTAATACAGTTACCCGGTCTTTTGTCGAATGAGATCCCACAAATTCTGTTGCTCTACGAACCATTTGCTCTTCCGATCTATGGATACTGTCGTTCTCTGTCCCACTGACAAAACAATTTTTTTTACAAGGAAATTTCAATCGCAACAGATCATTGGGTAAGCCTTCGAGGTTGTTTGTGATAGTAATATTCCCCCAGCCCCTGATACACCTTATACCAAACCTATGCCCCTTCCGATGACTTATTTTGTTCGTGGAGCCCAAAGAGCAATTTTCTCCTGAGATAAAAGCAAGACCCACTGACCAAAAGGTATATCTTCGTAACTTCAAAGGAGCAATCTTCCTAAACTTGCGTCCACGCTTGCTCGTCCCTCGTGCTTCAATGATCCTAGAACCAAAAGCTTTTCCATGTTCTTGGGATCATCCCTCAACACACAGTCCCACGGAGAAGCGATCGTTCTAATTTTCCTGATTATTGTCCCCTTTCTTTTGACTTCTACTGTCTCTGAAGCCTTTGAATCCTTCCTCATCTCCCCTGAAGATCTGGAGTCTCACAATCTGTTTCATGAGCATGGGATTTCGAAAGCACTGTGAGATGTTCCGGTGACATGCTTCCTCTTTTCTTGTCTTCCTTGAGAGACTCAGGGGAATTCTTTGCTGTAGCCCTCGATATCTCAAGTGTTTTTAACAAAGTGTGGCATCGGGTGTCTGATCTCCAGGCTCCCACTTTTCCTGTAGCCTCTCTCTCTCTCTCTCTCTCTCTCTCTCTCTCTCTCTCTCTCTCTCTCTCTCTCTCTCTCTCTCTCTCTCTCTCTCTAATTAATTGTCGATGGATTATCCTCACTTTCTTCACCTATCTACAGCAGAGTCCCACAGGGTACATTCTCCAACACTTTTCCTTCTTTTCCACTTCTTTGTTCCCCCCCTCCAACTGGAACAGTGTGTACTCATACGCCTACGACTAAACTTTTCATTCCTCCATTTCATTTAGTCGATCTCCTTTTTCGTTGCTATATTAGTACTCGATGGAAATCAGGTTTGGATGGGATAGCCCGGAGAGGGAGAGAGAGGTGTAACCTAACTGATTGCAGCTCCTATAAAATCCGGCTTTTTCCCATGTGTAATTCTACAGCCTCCTCACACCTCTGCCATATCCTTGTACAGCTCTCTGGTTCAACCACTCAACACAGTGGATATTCTTGGCATAACTGTACTGTCTATATTCTCCCATAGTAGCCCCGCATTACACAAAGAGTTTCGTCAGCTTCTGAGAATACAGAAGTTCTGCTTCGATTTCGAAGCCTCTTCGCGTCAACAGCTGCGCTTATTATATAGAGCACCGCTCGTAAATTTGAAGCCATGTTAGTTATAAACACATTCCTGATAGAGTCGAGTGTCACATAGTCCGATTTAGTAACTCTCCTAAGATAAGGTCAAGACATGACCCATATATCCATTAACGTTATACTGGTTTTCTTCCTCTCATGTGTGACATTACGTCAGTTTCATTTCTCGAAATCTGTCTTATGTCTCTCTACTATTAGGTAATCCATGTAGTACTCGGCAAGCCATGTGCCACATGTCTTACATACGGACAGTGGCAACTCAGGTTTTGACGATTGTGATTTTTGTTTCTTCCTCACCATCACTAAAACTTTGGAACTTATAACTTTCTTGTGTTCTTCCCAAGAAGCTGTGACCTGCTCTTTTTTGCAAAAGTATATTCTTCACTTTCTCTAAAACTGTTAGATTCTTCTGTTACGTCCTAATTTCCTTTTCTTTTATCGCTTTCTCGCCATCTACATCAAGTGAAGGCCTTGTGATCGAAGAGGGTTTTCCATCCATGGCTTCGGCACTCGACATGAAAGGAAAACTAGACACTCCAGATCTTCTCAGCCGCTCTGGGCCTCTCGAATCCTTAGGTGAGACAGTTTTACTCATAATTCATAACTCTCTCTCTCTCTCTCTCTCTCTCTCTCTCTCTCTCTCTCTCTCTCTCTCTCTCTCTCTCCCCCACACACACCTCGTGGACTTCGCTTCAGAGTCATCGAGTGAAACTCTGTCGCATTCGAGGTATTTTCTCCTTGATTGAGTCGTGGGTTCACTAAAATCAATACCTCTTCCCTTGGTCTGAGTTCCTGGGTTCTCAGATGAGTCTCGGAACCCGTCACAGTCCACGTCTTCTTCCCGAGACAGTTTCGGGTCTCATTTACCTTCGCTCCTCTTTTGTTTTTTTAGATATCCAGAGTTTCGGTGTTTATGGTACATAAGAAAGTAATCCGTTGTCGTGTCTCGCATTTTGCCATGACTAACCCACTGTACATACCAAGACCAACTATGTGGCAGTTGGTAGATGAACTTACAATTTAAAATTTCTCAGAAAATGAGAATGACATTTGCATTATAGGAAGGATCAGTTTATACTCTCGGTATCTGTAACCAGCGCATCTATTCCGGTTAGAGGAGCAAGGAATACCCTCACTTATCTCAAACTGAGCCTTCCTCAGAGGCAGTTCGTTTAAACCTAAAGAAAATTTGTCGTAAAAGAAAAAAAAAAAGAGCTTCCGTTCAGTAAATGAACACCGACTTCGCCGTATATAATAGTCTTTAACGATGTTTTGATTGGCACCTTTCTTGCTGCTAGGGTTAAAAAGAGGTGAAATAGGTCGTAATGAAGCGGATATTTCTCAGGCTTCCTCCCAATCCAATTATCACCATCACCCACTTCAGTCTTCCTCGTGTGTCTCTTGGCGTTCTTATTTTTCGTTCTTGAATACATGTATGACAATTTTCAATCTATATGACGATATATTCAGAACGACGAACTGGAACAATCGATCAAGTGGTTCAGAATGAGCAAAAATAAAAACAATAAAAAGTTAAGCACATTAAGAAATCATTATAGTCAATATTAAAAGGTCAACACGTATTTCATCATGATTCGAACTGTTTCAAAACTTCGGCTTTTGATATTTAGCAGCGTCTTTGTTTCTCTTTGGAGACTCGTATTACAGTACTACTCTGCTACTCTATTACAGTGCTACTCTGCTGCTCTAATACATTACTACTCTGCTACTTTATTACAGTCCCCATTGCGGTATAACTCCTCTACTCTATTACATTGATACTCCGCTACTCTGTTACAGTACTACTGTGCTACTCTATTACAGTACTACTCTGCTACTCTATTACAGTACTACTCTGCTACTCTATTACAGTGCTACTCTGCTACTTTTCGAGATTTTCACGAGCTACGGGTGGTGTGAATTTCATAACACAACAGATAATTGATTCCATTCTAATCCTCTGTTTTCGCCAGCTATCTTCATCTCGCGATGATAAAAGCTTAATAACATAGCTGTAGTTTACTTCGGTCAGCGTATACATGGCACGTCATGCTAATACCATACATCGGATACCTTACACTAAGCATCTGATGCATGATACCAGGCGCCTGATACCTGACACCTGCTACCTGATACATAAAAAACCTCTTACCTTATACCAGAATACCTGCTAGCACGCGAGACAACCGAAGACCTGCTTGGGTTGAGTGTTCACCGTTCATAATGCAGGGGGGGAAGATTCTACAAGCCTCGTCTTCTTTAAGCGTGAGACAAGCCAGGTAGTCTCCCTCTCCTGTGTTCGTAGATCGTAGACTGAAACATGGGTCCCACCCCGGCGGGTAGACGAGGTCAACTCGCACTTGTTATGGCCATGGAAAGCCTTTAGGATTCGGTGAAGATATCGCGTCAGTTCAAGCAAACGTGATCAAAGGGTATTCGAAATGTTGTGTAAGTGTTCGAGCGTTGGATCAACTGTGTGGACGTTTTCTATGAGAAATGATCTCAGTGTTGTATCATTGTGTGACGTTTTCTATAAGAAATGATCTCAGTGTTGTATCATTGTATGACGTTTTCTGTAAGAAATGATCTCAGTGTTGTATCATTGTGTGACGTTTTCTAAATGAAGTTATCCCAGTGTTGTATCACTGTGTGACGATTTCTATGGGAAATGATCCCAGTGTTGTATCATTGTGTGACGTTTTCTATGGGAAATGATCCCAGTGTTGTATCATTGTGTGACGTTTTCTATGGGAAATGATCCCAGTGTTGTATCATTGTGTGACGTTTTCTATGGGAAATGATCCCAGTGTTGTATCATTGTGTGACGTTTTCTATGGGAAATGATCCCAGTGTTGTTTCACTGTGTGACGTTTTCTATAAGAAATGATCCCAGTGTTGTATCACTGTAAGACGTTTTCTATGGGAAATGATCCCAATGTTGTATCATTGTGTGACGTTTTCTGTGTGAAATGATCCCAGTGTTGTATCATTGTGTGACGTTTTCTGTGTGAAATGATCCCAGTGTTGTATCATTGTGTGACGTTTTCTGTGTGAAATGATCCCAGTGTTGTATCATTGTGTGACGTTTTCTGTGTGAAATGATCCCAGTGTTGTATCATTGTGTGACTTTTCTATGAGAAATGATCCCAGTGTTGTATAACTGTGTGGACGTTTTCTATGAGAAATGATCCCAGCGTTGTATAACTGTGTGGACG
Source organism: Panulirus ornatus (assembly GCF_036320965.1). Classification (NCBI taxonomy): domain Eukaryota; kingdom Metazoa; phylum Arthropoda; class Malacostraca; order Decapoda; family Palinuridae; genus Panulirus; species Panulirus ornatus. The sequence continues at coordinate 63,082,666 of NC_092224.1, forward strand.
TTTTCTATGAGAAATGATCCCAGTGTTGTATCACTGCGTGACGTTTTCGTCGTACCTTGAATGCATCATTTCTGATAACAAAAGACGAACTGTGTTTAATGCAGTAGATTACTTTACGATGTTACCGTACTCCGCCTACAAGTTAGCTTCATAGCGACCCCGGAGATCACAATCGGCGGTGGTTATGATGTCCCACACAATGGACGGGAAAGGAGTACAGTCTCCCCGAGAACTTTTTCCCTTTAAAAGGGAGTCCACCATTACCCTGCTCCTGCTTGCGGTGCAACTTCGAAGCTTCCAGAGGCCAAGGGGAGGGAGGGGGAGGGGGAGGGTCTTGAGGTAGTGTCGTATTGGTAAGAATCACATTTCACAGCAGACGCAGTTATGAGTTTAGTGTTACGTAAGCAGGAAGTTATGAATGAACTTCCTGGCCCCCTTGGCGCTCTTGAGGTTACCGCTATGGCGAGGTGGACGTTATTATACGGCGCATCCCGCACGAGTGTCCGATATAACCAGGTATATATCGTGTAGAGAGAGAGAGAGAGAGAGAGAGAGAGAGAGAGAGAGAGAGAGAGAGAGAGAGAGAGAGAGAGAACCCACCTGGTGTCCATTATGAATATGTGTTGTACAGCGAGGCCGGTGTTATCATTTGTTATAGCCAGGGGGTAGCATACGTTTCGCAGTAAGGTCCGCTGGTGTCCGTTAGGGCTAGATGTACGTTATATAGCGAAGGCCCCCTCGCGTCTGGTACATGCTGGTGAACATTATACAGCGATGTTTACTGGTGTCCTTTTTTTTTTTTCTCTCCATTTGGACCAGGTACACGTTACACAGCGAGATACGTTAGTACCCGTTACAGGCGTGTGTACGTCATACAGAGAGGTTTACTAGTCATCGTCATAGCTAGGTAAACGTTATACAGCGCGGTGGTACGTCGGTGTTCGTTATAAACAGATGTTCATCATACACCGAGTTCCAACGTGACACAGTAGCGGTATTTCACCTCACTGCCAAGTTTACGTTGTGCAGAGAAGCCATCTTATGTTCGTTATAAACTGGTGTACGTTATAGAGATGTTTGTCGTCCAGTAAGGTCCACTGATGCCTCTTATATACAGATGTATGTTATAAAGGCAAGGTCCACATGATATCCAGTATAGTCAGGTATGTATCATACAAGGAAGGCCACAAGTGTCCGTGATGGCAGGTGTATGTCAGAGAGCATGGTTCATCAGGGTTCGTTATACCAAGGTAGTTTTTATACAGCGAGCTTCACTAGTGTCTGTTATGACCAGGTGTACGTTATTTAGGTCTGTGAGTGTCCGTTTTAACCAGGTTTATGTTATACAGAGATGCCTGGTAGTGTCCGTTACGGCTGAAGTATGCAATACAGCGAGAGTCGCATGTGTCCTGCACACATCAACACCGTTGTTCCCATCTGCCCACACTGGGGAGGACCACTGCATCTCTGTATTACGATGGTTCACCAACCCACACATGGGCAGTATCAAATGGTTACAGTCCATCTCTCGACACTGGACAGCATTACGAGGTTACAGTGCTTCATCACATTACAAAAGGACAGCATCGCAGGTTACAGTGTTTTGTCTGCCTGCACATGGACAGTATTAAAAAGTTACAGGGCATTACCTGTCCATACATGGACAGTATCACATGATTGCATTGCTTTACTTACCCACACATAGACAGTGATCACACGATTACAGGGCTTTACACTGCCCACGCATGGACAGTGTCACTAGGTTACAGTCCTTATCTCCTCTCACATGGACAGTATCACTAGGTTACAGTCCTTATCTCCCCTCACATGGACAGTATCACTAGGTTACAGTCCTTATCTCCCCTCACATGGACAGTATCACTAGGTTACAGTCCTTATCTCCCCTCACATGGACAGTATCACTAAGTTACAGTCCTTATCTCCCCTCACATGGACAGTATCACTAGGTTACAGTCCTTATCTCCCCTCACATGGACAGTATCACTAGGTTATAGTCCTTATCTCCCCTCACATGGACAGTATCACTAGGTTACAGTCCTTATCTCCCCTCACATGGACAGTATCACTAGGTTACAGTCCTTATCTCCCCTCACATGGACAGTATCACTAGGTTACGGTGCTTTACACTGCCTACACAAGGTTATAGTGCTTTATCTCCCCACACATGGATAGTAATCCCGCGGGTATGTGCTTGACTGCTCATACGTAGAGAGAATCACAGGGTTACAGCGCTTTACCACCTGCCGACCACTAAACAGTATCACTAGTGCTTTACCTGTCCACACATGGACAGTATCACAAGGATACAGTGCTTTACCTGTCCACACATGGACAGTATCACAAGGATACAGTGCTTTACCTGTCCACACATGGACAGTATCACAAGGATACAGTGCTTTACCTGCCCACACATGGACAGTATCACAAGGATACAGTGCTTTACCTGTCCACACATGGACAGTATCACAAGGATACAGTGCTTTGCCTGCCCACACATGGACAATGTCACAATGCTACAGTGCTTGGAGCCACCCACCGTTGCTCCACAAAGTGTTATCTTACTGACGACGCCCTGACGTGGTGCAGGTCACAGCAGGTGACCTCATCTGACCTAATAATCCCTTGAGAAATGAAATTTGATGGCCTGACCTACGGGTGCACCTGTAGTATTAGCCCGTAACAGCCATGCTCGATGTTTGGCAGCGGTAGATTAAATGATGCCATTATATTTATAGATAACCTGACCTTTCTACAAGTAGAGGAGATCTCAGTCCACCAGCTTGGAGAGACGTCAGAGCTCGCGATATTATATACACGGACATCACCGCAGGGAGGCAGCCAGGAAGTTGACTCGCTTTAAGACGAAGAAGTGTTCCACTTGGTACCTGAAGTCATGGCCATGTGACACCAGATCCAAGCCGCCCTTTGGACCCCGCCTCCATCAGTAGAAGCCCCAACATGACTCCTGACGCTTTATCTTCCTGGCAGGTTTCATTATGGTGCTTCATCTCCGATGTCCACCTTGGGCAGAGCTCCCGTGGGACATCGTCTCCGCTCGTCATGAGTAATAGCTTTAACATCAAGAGATCTATGGCCACGCCCGGGACACTCCTGCAACCCTAGCACAAACTGGCAGCCGTCGCACACTCCAGGAGCCGCGATACGTGCCATACTCACCGCCTACAGGAGCTTCAAATAGACTCGGCAGCCACGTACTTCTCCCATGTGATCCTATTTCATTTGAAGCCTACCATCATCAGCATCGAGGCTCAAGTGCCAAGAACCTCTCTCAATTCTCAAACTACGACAGCTGACCTCCCCTTTCCCATTATAAACCTGCATCTCCATCAACCCATTGCCCTCTGTTACCTCACCTTAAATATGTCCTGTTCAGCAAAATAATGTTGTTGCTTTACGTGTTCCCGTGCTCCTCTCTCAATTATATCATTTCAATAGCACAACCAGAACACTCACTAGACTGATGACCCCTGGAGTTGACTGAGAGAGATGTTCGAATTTGTCCTTACAGTGCTGGTGTCAACCTTGCTTGACCCCTGCTGTCAGAGTCCTTTGACCACCACTCGCCCAACGTCATCCCAGACCTGTCCGTCTTCCTTCCTATATTTGCCAGGTCCTGCCATCCACTCCTGAACACCCAGGTGACTCTTCCCTTCAGCCAGCAAGCGCCCCGTGTAACACCGCCTTCTACCAGTATGGCGCTTCAGGACAACCTTCCTCCGTGCAACCTGGATGCACCGGACGCTGTGTCCGTCGCCCTTTCCGTTACTCAGACATTGGACTTCCACGACAGATAAGGGGAGAGAGATGGGGTATCGTAGCATCACTACCCGACCTCCCACCACTCCACTCACCGCCAGCACTAGACGACCACCCGACTAAACCATTTGCCACATCAACGCCCAAGCCTTGATCTCAAAAAAGGAAGGTTGAGAGGGCGTAGTGTAGCGACCCACTACTGCTTCACCAAGATTTACCTTACTGACGAAGTCCTAACTTTTGGCAGGTCATAGCAGGTGACCTCATCTGACCTAATAATCCCCGGTAAATGAGTTTGGTGGCCCAACCTACGTCCGCTCCTGTAACATTACTCCGCGACATCCATACTCATGATTGTCAGTGGCAGATTAAATGATGCCGCTGTATGTATTGATAACCTGACCCTTTCTATAAGAAGAGCCGGCTCTCAGTCCACCAGAGTGAAGAGAGGTCAGAGCTCGCGACATTCTACTTACACGACCTCACCTTCCTGCCTCTATTACACTCGGGCATCACAGCAGGAAGGAAGTTGACTCGCCTAAGACAAGTTTACCACTCCAGTACCTGAAGTATTGTCGAATGTGACTCCAGATTCAAGCCGCCCTTTGGGCACCGTTTCCGTCAGTAGAAATTCCTAGCGTGGCTTTTGGCGTTTCGTCTTCCTGACAGCTTTCTTTGTAGGTGCCTCATCTCCGACGTCTACCTTCGGCAGGACTCACGTGGGACATCGCCCCCCCGTCATGAGCAACAGCTGTAACAACAAGAGACCTAAGGCCACGCCTCTGTCACTCCTTCAACCCAAGTACAAACTGGCAGCCGCCGGACACTACAGGAGCCACGATACGTGCGTGCCACACCCACCTCCTCCTACAGGAGCTGCATGTAGATTCGGCAGACATGTACTTCTCACAAGTACTCCTGCCTCATCTGATGCCTACCATCACCAGCAACGAGGCTCCAGTGCCACAGCTGACCTCTCCTTTCCCACCATAATCATACACCTCCAATAGCTCAGTGACCCCTGTTACTTAACCTTATATATCCTATCCAATAATGTTGCTGTTTAATGTGTTTCCGCGCCCGTCTTTCTGTTATATCACTCCAGTAACCCAACTAAACACTCGCTGAATGATTTATTACCCCACATATGGACAGTATCATGGGGCTACAGTGCTCTACCGACCCAGATATGGAGAGTGTCACAAAGTTAAAGTGCTTGAGAGGGTTAAGCAACGGTTTTCCTGAAGAATAAAGAACTTGTAACTGCAAATATGTAAACTTTTGTTGATTAGCATTCGAGTACCACAGTTTCCAAACTCTGACCTCCCCATTCCTGGTGTATAAAGTGTAGTAGACGATTATATGATTACCACAGTTGCCAAACTGTGACCTCCCAAGTCCTAGTATATAGACAATGGTAGACTGAGTTTATAGCGACCTCAGTTACCACACTGTGATCTTCCTAGCCATGATATATAAACTGTGGTAGACGACTATATGGCCACCACAGTTATCACACCGTGACCTCCCTAATTATGATATTGAAACCGATAGACGAGACTATAACATTGTGACCTCCCCATCAGACACTCTTAGGTTCTCACTTCACCACCAGACTAACGACCCTTGTTGTTTAGCGGACACCTGACCATAACGGCCCACCAGAAGATCCCACTGTATTTGGAATTTCCTGCTTTAACGGAAGACCCTGGACCTCACTGCCTAACGAACATATTGCTAGCAGGACTACAAGTGGACCTGTGTGATGCTACCTTGGATGAGGAAGAAAGAGCGATGTGTACAGTATGACTCTGTATGATACTTCCTTGGGTGGATAGTTAAAGCATTGTGGAGCTTTATAACAACATGTCGATACCCTTTGTAGGCGAATAAAGCACTCTGAAGCTTTATAGCAGTGTATGACACTACGTTGTGTTGGTGAATACATGACTGTGTAACTTTATGGCTCTAAGATCCTTCTCTTTGGCAGATGAATGACTGTACAACTGTATAACATTGCATAATACTATCCTGTATTGATAGATATAGTACCGTGTAACTGAATAGCAGTGAATAATAGTACCTCTCTTGGTAGATCAAGTTCTGTATAACACTTAATGATACTACACTGTATTCGTAGAGCGCTGTATACTTGTATAACCCTGCATAACACCACATGTTAGATGAGCCACTGTGTAACCTGATAGGAGGTAAAACGTTGTGTAACTATCATTTTATTGTTTAGCGCTCATTTATTTGGTGGCCGGCGATTTTAATCTCGAAGTATGAGTGCAGATATTTTGATAAGTCACCGGGGAAGTAGGTAGTACCTTACGTTTTCTAAAGCTGGCTGGAGAGAGTATGTAGCCCTCTGGTCTTTTCGGCACTTTGGCTTACAGCTGCTGTAAGCGAGGTGCGGGAACCTTGCCTTTTGTGTGACCCAAGCGACCCGCGCTCTGGATGGCAGTCAGACTGGAGGTCCATAAAGACCATTTAGAGGATTCAGAAGGCCTCTGAGAAGCGCTGTATTTGCATCAGTCGAGGACACCTGTGGGAATGTGGCCGAGCTGGTGAGGTTCTCCTCACAGGCCTTTTAATCCTCTTAATGGCATTTAGGGACCTCCCTCCTGACGGGCGATCAACACAATGGCCGCCTCTCTCAAACGACCAAGGTCCTCAGACCTCTCCCTCGCCAGTTCTAAGTCACAGAACTCAGTGGGAGGTTGGAGGAGATTTCATGGCTAGAGATCACAGTTGTATTGTTGGATCTTTCGGGCATTCACAAAAATTTACATTGTCATGCATAATGTTTAAGCCATCTTGTCGGCATGAAAATAGGAAAGTATGAAGCAAACATTGACGACAGAAGTGAGTTAGAATACGTGTCGTAAACCAATTGCTTTAATTTCCCAGAAAAGAGGCCAGTTTTTTCAGTAGTGGCGAGAGTACAACTTCCGTGTTTTATTATACCCTTGCAGTTACGCAAAAAGTCTTCCCGTTTTTTATGTTTCTTTATTTAGAGGATAGACTAAGGAAAAAGTCGAGCCGAGCTCCTCTTCTATTGTCAACGGCCTCTTTTCACCACCCCTAGCTGTCCCTTACCATACCTGTTAGTGTTGTTGTCCTGGTGCTCTGCAGCCAACACTGCTGTCTCCGTTGTCCAAACTTTTCAGCGCTATTCCATTGCGATACACGAAACGACCCTGTTTCTCTCATCATCATGTACTTCTCACGTGGTCCCACGGGGTTAAATTGATCCCCAAATACAGAGCATCATCATACAGTGTATGATGATAAAGAGAGCCTTGCTTCCCATTTAGGGAAGCATCCTAGTGGTAAATAGTCAGTAAATGATTTATCTGCCCATGTAGGGTAGTATCTTACAATGTTACAGAGAGCTTTATCTGTCCACACAGGGATATGGTGACATTACGCTTTAACTCTCCACACAGACGAGTATCATACAGTGCTATAACGTTACTGAGGGTCTTATGTGCCCTCACTGGGCAGTATGAAATAATGTCATACAGTTACAGAGAGGAGTATCATCCAGAATTATGCAATTACTGAGGACTTTATAAGCCCTCGCTGGGCAGGATGGTGAGCCACAGAGTTACACAGAGTAGCATGGTAGTGTTATACAGTGACACAGACTAGTATCATACAGTGTTAGTGTTACTAAGCGCTCCATCTGCCCACATGGGCTGTATGATACAGTGTAATACAGCGACATACAGTTGTCTCTGTCCACACAGTATAGCAGCTTTACTGTGCCGCGAGGCTCGTGTGTTTCAGGAGAGCTTGCTATGTGTATACCCGTACAAGCTGGAATATGACCGCAGGTCGTGTCTCATGGCAGGATAGGATGGAGTCAGGGACACTTTCGAGGTTGCTAGGCTGAGATATGGGGGTCAAACTGGAGGAGGCTAGCGGAGAGTTGTCCTACGGTATAGACGAACGAAAGACCAGTCATGGGAGGTGGTGTTAGGCTGTGGCCAGAGCGAAAGATAAGGAAGGCATCTGTTGGGAAGGCAGCTTCGTCCTGTATGATACTCCTCTGAGTGGAGAGTTAAAGTGCAGTGTCACCATATCCCTGTGTGCACAGATAAAGCTCTCTGTAACACTGTAAGATACTACCCTACATGGGCAGATAAATCATTTACTGACTGTTTACCACTAAGATGCTTCCCTAAATGGAGAGCAAGGCTCTCTTTATCAGTATTACACTGTATGAGGACTCACTGTGTGGGCAGATAAAGCACTCTGTAGCAGTATAACACTGTATGATATTCAAAAAAGCTTCCGGTATCTGCTCGGTCGTGATGGTCAATTAGACATATAAAAATCATCAGCTAATCCTACAATCATGTGTGCTTAACGTGTGTATTATAGTGTTTGATACATGATCATTCAGTAACTAATGGCCGTAAGTCCAGTCATTACTCCCCTGAAAACGATATATGTATTGAAATATATAGAAATTAATCTTAACTTTCTGATTCTATGATTTCCGATAGTAATAGAATGACTGAAAAGTCTTAAGTTGATCATAAATCAATAAGAAGACGATTTATTATTTTCCACGGAACACATGAGAGAGACGTAACATCTGGTATGGGTTGGGGCTTAAGATGTATAATCAATACAGGAAGGGCTGCCTCTGGCGGCTGTAACGCAACGGTCAACACAGAACCATTTTCGGGACTGAAGTGGTTCCAAGACTATGTCAACACGCAGAGCCGAGAGGGGAGGGCAAAAATCCATCCGAACATGGTACTCCTTGCTATCAAAAAGAAATATGAAAAATAAGCGGATTTAAGATTATTCGAGATGTGAAGAAATGAAATTGACATTCCTATAATTATCTTTCAGTGATTATTCAACTATGTAAGAGTTACCAAGCGAGTTTGTCATCAGTTACCTTATCAGTGATGAACAGCAGTGGTATTGAGATGAGAATCAAATGTTTGTGCCGCTTCATTTCTTCGTTGCGTTTAACGTGGACAAATAGGAGGGAGTGCTGTAGTGCCAAGGGCCGTAATGGGATAATGGATAGGGAGGAAGAGAGAGGCAAACCACATCGTTGAGGACTGCGACAGGTCTTCAATATTCGTTCATTCCAGAATGAGGCAGAATGAGGCAGTTTCTTCCTTACACAAGAGCATTCAGCAATGCCTCAGTTCTGTGTACTAAAACCTCCCAGAATATTTAAGTTCCTCGTGGTAGAACGTCCAAGTGCGGCAGTTTCTAAGATATCGCAGAACATGTCAGTTCCTCACACTTAAGATATCCCACTTCGTGACAGTTTTACACACTAGGATATCCCAGAGTGCTTGATCTCCGAACACTAAATTATCCCAGCGAGTTTCAGTCCCTCACGCTAAAACATCCCATGTGTTTCTCAGTCCTTCATACTAATACATCCCAAAGTGTTTCAATCCATCACTCCAAAACATCCCAGAGTGTTTTCCTCTCTCACACTAAGACATCATAGAATGTTTCAATCCCTTACATCAAGGCATCCTAGGTGGTCCAGTCCCTCACACCTGCACAACCACAAATATATCACACCCTCACACTAGACGTAGCCACAGATGATTGCTTATGCATCGTGTATCGGCCACTTTTGGACGTAGAATCCTTAATCCATAAAGGTTCATTGTCCACCTCGAGGTTTTCATAAGTCAAGAAACCTCCTGACCAGAACCACAGAGTCTTTCACTTTCCTTCAAGGTCAGCAGCGATGATTTACGGACATGAGTGCATCAGAGAGTGGAAGACTGGCTCCGCACTGCTCGTGATTTCTGCCCTGCGTTTGTAAGTCTGTCATTTGATAATTCCATGGAGATACGTTGCTGGAGGAGTTTAGCAAATTGGTGTCAGCTGTGGACTTGAAGAGCTTCGTAAAACTAATGGGTAATTTTAAGGTGGTTTTATATATAAACGTGTAATGAAGCTCCCCTGTTAAAGCAAATGCCTTCTAAAACCTCATTATTTTTTATTCGTTTTTTTTCGAAGGCATTCCAGTGGCGTTCGTTGCTGAAGGAAAATTCTGTGCCACACGGGCAAAGAGGTTCTCGTGGTTTATTTTTACATTAATAACGTATTTCTGTGATTTTTTTTTCCTTATATTTAGAATCTTACAAATTATTACTCTAAATAACTATGCGTTTATGAATGATTGATCGACGTCTTATGCTCATTGCATGGTTGACATCGTACGTTGTAAATGATTTACAAAATAATGGTTCACCTCTGTGACTTCACTTGGCTCTCACGTCATGACATCATGTGACCACGTATGTCACAGTGGTGTCACATCGTGAAGTCAGATGACCACATACATTTTGCGGCAGAGTCGCTTTTACGTAGAATAAAGGTGGGGCTTCTGACGCCATTATCATTCACTTCGAAAGAAAATGATAAGGAAATAGACGTTAGTTGAAGCCGAGGATTTAATGTTGCTCCTCTCTCTCTCTCTCTCTCTCTCTCTCTCTCTCTCTCTCTCTCTCTCTCTCTCTCTCTCTCTCTCTCTCTCTCTCATTGTTTTCTACCGTTAGCAACGTCTGGTTTATTGCGCACGCCATGTTCATCCTGTGAGCGGTAGCGCAAGAGGATGACAAAGGTCACATAGGGTTCTTACCGACCACTGGCCCCCGCCAGGCACCTGTGGCTGTGGAGTAGCTAGAGATCGGTGGGAGGCATACACTGGGATCTGAGCAATTGTTAAGTTCCAAGTCTCATGGTTTCCTTGGTGGGTAAACTTAGTTCTTGTTATCTGTTTTGCACTGAGTTGAATATACGTCGTGGGGGCAATAAGATTATCGATCAGGTGACGAAGTGATGTTAAGAACCATCTGTAGTCGCAGATATTGTATGTGCAGTGAAGACACTTGCGAGCGTTTTAAGTGTATGTCTCACTTCACATTCGGTGATCATCCATCGTTCTCCCTGGTTTAGTCAGAGCTGAATGGTAGCCAACGTTACTCTCATACTCTTGAGAAATTGGCAAAGACGCTCTCAACTTAACAGTTGTGATGGCTTCCTGCACCCAGCGAGATGGTCAATACATCCATCAGTCCAGGAACCCTTCCATCTGCCAAGGATACTACAAACACTCCTAAAATGTCCCTTAAAAAGAAGGACACAAGTTTGGAGTTTAGATACAGCTTTGTATGTTGGCTTGGAAACATTACCAGCGAGAGGGTTTGCTAGGAAGCACCTAGAGGGAGTGACGGAGCACCTCACCTCCCTCCCACTAACGAAAATTCATTCCCATTACCGCTGTAAATGAGAGTAAATACCCTCGGTCTTGCTCATGATCAGTTCAATACTAGTCTCCAGCGTGCGTGTAAATATGTATCAGCGACGAAGCGCTCATTATTATCGTTCAACTCTTCATTATACTTTCATGGGAGGTGAAATCTAGTTCTGGCCTCTTGTAATCGGCTTTGCAAGCGCGAGTGGGGAGTGAGGGATCTTGATAGTAAAAGGTGAGGGTATAGACTCTCTCTCTCAGGTTGTAAGCTCTTTTGGGAAAAGTTACGTTACGTATGGTTTTCAATCACAGCTCCGTGTCCCTCACATACATTGGACGCTGCTGTGTGGAGGACCGCCACTGAACACTAGAGCAGTTGTTCGTCTCGCATATTACACTGAGGACTGGCAGCAACACGCGCAGGGTTGATCGAAATGTTCCTCACACTGATACTCTGTTGGTTCAGGAGGTTTTTGAAGGTTTGTGTAAGCTAAGGCTCGGCCTTGATGTAGACTTTTGTCCGTGACTGGAGCCTCCAACGTTAAGAAAAAGAGAGAATTTTCTACCCTCTGCTTGAGGCTGTTCGGGTACCACAGTCATCGAACCCACCCGATGGCCCACACTGTATCCTCCCCAGAGGGTCGGGCTTTACCACTTGGCGTGGCTGACTGAGGCAGGTGGATGACGATGAAGCTTGATTAATCTTATAACCTCAAGGATCCACTTACGGGGGCTCCGGCATCTCCAAAGTTGCACTGCAATCAGTTGCTGGGGTATGATCGACTTCTGTGGGGTGAGAAGTATTTCGAATAAATCATACTCTTCCGTTCATGGATAATGAATGATACAGTCTTGCTAAAAGTGACTTTTTCAGTCGCGGTGTAACCTCATGCAGGGGGAGTCTGGTAACACCTATCGTGAAATATGTCGAAACATACGTGAGCACATAAACAGTGTGTGTGTACTCGTAAACAGGGAGCTAGATGGTAAAATGTTTATCATCCCCTAATGTAAACAGTTGCAATGAAGGCATTATGTGTATCACAGTCAGGTGCAAGTACACATAGTGAGTGTGTGTGTGTTGTTTACATTCTGATGTAAACTTACAATATGGTGAGGGCAATGATTCACATTCAGATGTAAGCAAACAACATGTGAAAGTGCGTGGTTTACGCTCACTTGTACAGACATACATTATGGCTACTGGGGATGGTTTACATAGAGATGTAAACAAACAATGGATGACTGTTGTAAATAAGCAGGTAAATGAGTGCTGTACACGTCAACACTAGACCGTGAGGAACAGCAGTACATGTGAACACTTGTTTTCTTTCTGGCTATAGTGAGAACATCTCATGAGAGACTGTTTGACGGAAACATGAGAAAATTGAGGATAATATTGAAGTGAATGGGGCATGCGTCATGAACATAAAACACAACAGTCTGTTGTTATCTTTCTTTGAACATGATACAGTGAGGAGAGCAAAGGCTGCATAAATGCGATTCTACACACACACACACACACACACACACACACACACACACACACACACACACACACACACACATATACACATACACAAACACACACACACACACACACACACACACACACGTACGTTGGAGGAGCTTTCCCCATATGGGTCGAGGTCACCAGGAGAGTGCCACAGTGTTCTGTTCTGGGACCACTAGTCTTCTTGATCTATGTTAATGACGTGCCTGAAGCAATGCAAAGGTCGTGAGGTAGGTGAAGAGAGTGGCATCAGCTAACAAGGGAACCCAAAGAGACTTCGAAGTTGGTCTGATACATTGTTGATGAAATACAGTCCGAGCAGATGATTCATGTCTAACAGGAAATAAGTTCACATCATTCCCTAACCTATTGCCTGAGTCCCACATTAGGAAAATGGATAAGGAGACAAACTCTACTGGCAATTATCATAAAATAACTTATATAGATAAAGAATTATCTAATCAAGTGTTCATATCCGACATTAGGCCAAAATCAGAATGTGTTTCTCAAGTTTGGTCGCCACCCCTAAAGAAGCACAAAGAAAAGGTCCAAAAAAACAAAAAAACAGCAAAAATATAACCAGGCTTAGGAGAGCTAGGCTACAGGGAAAGGCTAGAGGCTATGATTTCCACATCCTGGAAGAGAAAAGAATGAGGGTAAGCCTGACCAACTAACCACGCGCAGTGCCTTTAAGTTTTTAAAACAGATCGATGATGTGCACAGTGAACGGCTCTCTAGGGTATCTAAGGAAGGAGCTACCAGAAGACGTAACAATTAGATTAAGCAAAGATTTGAAAAAGTATTTATTTCTTTTTTTTACTGTCAGAGTGGTGGACGAATAGAATAGCCTGACGGTTAATGCAGACAGAATACATAAATCTAAGAATGTGTATGTTAGCAAAGAGCGTAGTAGAGAATGTGGATGGGGCCCCATGAGCGAAAAACTCCCTCTCCATAGAGTGCATATAGGTAATCACAATTAGGTAATTACTTACACATGTCTCAAGATAAGATACAACATCAGCAGATATGTAAAACTAAACAAATCCTCTGAGAGAACAGATTGTGAAAGAGATTTCAACCGTCAGAATATGGAACAGTGTTACAAGTGGCTGTGTGATAAACCTCTTCAGAACAGAGTCAGAAGATAGGTACCAAGGAAGGGAAGACGAGAGAAAGAACCAGAGAAGGATGAGTTATCATTTGATAGATGACAGGAGAGGTAAGAAAACAACAGATCTAATAAAGATTGAGGCCGCACAACTGCCAGGCAGCTTCTAATGACAATAAAAGGACAAGAAATGAAAACGCTGATATAATGAGGGAGACGCAGAAAATGTACCAAAAGAAACGTTATGGAATGGGGAACAAAAATATCTAAAACTTTGTCACAGATTGTGTGATAGGTACAGTGTAATCAGTGAAAGAATAGATAGATACATTAGACTGAAGAGTTCAGAGAGAAGGATATGGAAACAAAGAAAGAACAATGTATAAATGAATAAATTCAACAGTATTTTTACAGTGGAGGAAACAGTACCTACAGTAGAGGGGGAATTAGGAAGTGGGAGTGACCTTAGAAAATGCTGATTTTTTAGGCAGAGCAGAAGCTGGATGTTAAAGGATTACGGACCACTTAGGACGCATGGATCTGACGGAATCTCAACTAAATGTATTCAGGAGGAGTGCAGACATGCTCGGCAGGCCATGGAATCGTTCAGAAATTCCATGCGAAGGGTAATCAGTTCCAGATGAGGGGAAGAGAGCGGAGGTCATACGTAGTCTGAAGAAAGGAGAGACAAATCTAACTGCACAACAGAGTAGCTTTTTCTTCCCTTTTTTCTGATGAGCGCAGTTGTAGAACACTGCAAAATGTAAGGAGGAAGCAAATTTGCAAAGGATATGCTTCATAGATGAAAAAAACAGCACAGTTTCGGACAGAAGTGGCCATGCAGAACAAATCCACGATATAGCACTGGTCAAGACAGAGAGGTGGATGGGTAGACTTTGTGCTGCTAGATTGCTAGAAACCCTAAGACACTCTGCCCCACCGGGGTATGATAGATTAAGACAGAGGCATCGGCGGGTATGACAGAGGTATTCCTACATTGGATCGAGGATTACCTAACTGGAAGACAGCAAAAGAGACATGTCAGTCATACTTGCTTGAAGAAGTATGTAAGGACGGAGCTACCTAGGACATATGAGGGGTTCATATGGCTCAGCTCTCGGGCCATTGCGTTTCCAGGATGATGTATATGACGAGCCAGAAGGGTTACAGTCATCCTGGATGTTGGTAAGATTACGAGAGGATGACACCAGAGACGAATACTGAACCTTGACAGACTCCAGCTGTGGCGAGATGGATGGCTCAGAACGTTCAGCCCAGCAGACAGAGGGAGATTAGAATAACAAGTTGAAAGGAGGCCTGATTATGACTGTTTTGCAGGAATCAGTTTGTGAAAGCGAACTGGGAGTCAATTACCACCCAGGGTAATCCCTAGAATATCACCTCAGGGGGTGTTTTAAGAAGGCTTCGAGTTACTTACAAGTTAACATTTCTCTTTTACTGTAACCACTATGGCACAAGCAAGACATGCTCCAATGAGCGGACATCCTTGATGGAAAGGAGAGGAGTAAGACGTGGCTATTAGACGGAGAAAGGTCATGGAAAAGATGATAGAAGGACAAGAACCTCATAGCCTTGATGTTTGAGGAAAAAAGGGGGTAACATAACGGGCAATCCTCGTGTGGGTGGTATAAACACAGAAGCTATGGGAAGCAGCAGTCAGGCGCGCTCCTCATGTCTAAGCCTTGCAGGCAAGGGACAAATGCACGACTGCTAACGAGAGCTTTGGTCAAAATAACATCTGTAGAACAGGGAGAGGGCAGCAGCATCATGGCGGATGGTGTGAGGAAGGTGACACCAGGGGAATTAATAAGACTGAGGACTTTTGATTCAGGTCTTACTGATAGGCAGGCGAACAATCATCCACCCCCATACTATCTATGACCAGTACACCAAATTAGGACGTACAAAAGACCTGTAAATATGAAGAAGCTGCTCATAAGGAAGATAATTAAGACACCTACACAGCATTCCCAGCTTCTGGGAAGCACCGTCTGTGATGCTGGTTATGAGAAGTATCCAGAATAGAGCAAGGAATATGTTTACGCCCGACATGTTTCTATTATCATCGGACTGAGTCAGCGCGGTATGAAGTTGAACTAGTGGGAGACAGCGTCACCTCAAGGTACTGGGAGATATTGCGTTGTAGCACTGTTGAATTTAACCAGGTCATCACTCCCCACACTCCGAGATGCTGTCCAGGTGCAGCCTCCTCCGCCTCCAGCCGGGACAGTCAACACTCAACCCATTGTGAACCCAGGCAGGATCGACTCGCTACCTCGAAGCTTTCATCAGTGACCTGGGGTAGTGGAGCGGGAGACGACCGGGGCCGGCGTGTGAGGGAAGTGACAGGGTAGCAAGGTGAGGAGGGAAGAGTGGTTTAGGGAGGAGCACGGTGATCGGTGACACCCATACATACAAAGCAACATTTTATGTCGCAAATAGAGAACTATGTAGGACCCAGCAAAAATGCTGCGAGTGATGTGACTCGCATATTAGGACGTTATTCGCAGTTTGTGCTGAAGGTGTGAAGTATTCCGTGATAATGCAACTCCCTCCCTCCCCCTCCATACCTTTAATTTGTACACACACACACACACACACACACACACACACACACACACACAGGCCATATCCTTCCCCCCATCCACAGAAGCAAATGTCTCCAATTCGAGAATGACCTTTATGCCTATATTTACTTAACCATTTTGTTCTCAGGAGTTCTGAAACATTCTTAAGTATACTGAATATGATAAAGGAAATATCATTTTTGCAGCACATCACCTGCTCCTTGTGATGTTTCACAGTCTACCACCTGTAACAACAGTATGGTGTTGGCTGTAGTGTGTCGGTGTGTATAGTAACATGTTGTCATGTCAGAAGAGGTGGGGGTCAGCACCACACAGGTGCACACATATGATGTAGTAAACAATCGTTATCAGGGGGATGTACATACCATATTGTGGAGGTGGTGGTCAGGTCTGGATAGAGTAATAACAAGTTATCGTATCCTGTCCGGTGTTTCATGTAGACATATAACCTGTGGTCCTTGTTAGCTTTCTACACCACCCAGAACATGAGAATGTTTGCCGCTGTATGTTGAGAAACGTGATTCATACGAGCTTATCTGATGATGTTACTAATGTGCTGGGTTACATGAGAGATTATGGATCAGTATCGCGTAAAGCAAATTCAATAAAGCTGTAAAATGGATGTGAATAACGGAATGTCGGCTGGCCAGATAACGGACTGTGTCATTCTCCAATTTATCATTCATATTCAGTAAGTTGTGTATGATGGTGTTGGGTACGCTCGGTAAGTCATTTCAAAGGTCATCTGCAAGGTGAGGTGATATAAAGACTTCCTTGTGATCTGCTCAACTAATGCCAAGCTGGATATCTGTATGACTCACACGTGACGACACCCAGCTGACCTGTGACCCATCCCCCAGTGGTCACCACCACAACCTCACTCCCACTACACTCACCCCTCACTCCCACCACACTCAGGCCACACTCACGCCTCACTCCCGCCACACTCACGCCTCACTCCCACCTCACTCCCACCACACTCACGCCTCACTCCCACCTCACTCAGGCCACACTCACGCTACACTCACGCTACACTCACGCCACACTCACGCCTCACTCCCACCACACTCACGCCTCACTCCCACCACACTCACGCCTCACTCCCACCACACTCACGCCTCACTCCCACCACACTCACGCCTCACTCCCACCACACTCAGGCCACACTCACGCTACACTCACCCCACACTCCCACCACACTCAGGCCACACTCCCGCTACACTCCATGAGAAAGCCAACCACTGGCCTGATATTTGGTGACGTCTTACATTATGCTGTGCTGCTTACTTCCTGCCTCCCCATCACATGTTCAACATTACAGGAAACCTATGAAGTTGGCGTAATGAACATAACATCTGAGACAAATGTATAACCATGTATGAACACTCATCCATACAGGGTGCAGTCATACATACAGGGTGCAGTTATCCATACTGTCCAGTCATACATACAGGGTGCAGTCATACATACAGGGTGCAGTCATACATACTATAGGATCATTAACACAAAACTTTAGGAAATTATTAATGTGTGATGTATGGAGATGTGTATGGATTGTAGAGTTGAACATCCTCTTATAGATACAATATATACGTGTCAGAGTCTTCAACAGGACGAGGCTGAAGAAAGAAATTTGTCAAAATAAAGCATCCATCTATTGCATCTGGACAATGAAGCCACAGTGCAGAATACTGGAGTGTGTACAGGGTAGTCAATAGAATGAAGCCAGTGAAGTGCTGTTCAAAAAGAGAAATGACATCCTGCACGAAGATTACTATAAAACCTTATCACTATTGTTATCTTAATATTTCTTATATTTCCCAACATCTTCACTCCGCTGCTTCAAGCTAGGATCATCAGAGGCTGGGGCCCCACACCTCATGCTTCACTGTCCTCTACCCTCACGCTACGTTCTCCTTCCTACCACCCTCACCCCTTCTCCACCAACCCCCTTCCCATGGTGATCCCACCCACGGCAGTTACATCAGTTACTGAGTATTATCATTCATCATTAGTCTTTACTCGAAAATACTTTGATTTATGAATGTTCATATTGGCAACATGGGTCAAGGTAACACCAACACCACCACAGTCAGTGTATCACTGGTGTCATGGGATGACTAGCGTGGTCTTACGGCGCCTGAGCTCAGAGAACGCCTCTGTTTACCCAGGTTTGGCTTCGAACTCACGAGATGATACTCTCAGCTTCACATGCTTCGGAGAGGGAGGAGTGACGTCACAATACCTTGTTGTTAGTGTATTGAAACCTAAGTTAACACTACGTGTAGACAGATGGTGAAGGTACGAGTAACAACCTCGACATGTGAAGCAAAACTCTGGACAATGAAAGCTTAGAAAAAGCTTGACATGAAAGCTTGGAAGTAGCTTGAAATGAAAGCTTGGAAGTAGCTTGAAATGGAAGCTTTGAAATAGCTTGAAGTTGAAGCTTCGAAGAAGCGGGTCGATACTGCCTGATTTCACACCTCACGGAAGGAGAGGTTTGACAAAGCTGACTGGCCCGGCTGGGAGTGGAGGCGGCTGTACATGGACATGGGAGATGTTGACGAAAGCGACAGCTGCATACATTAGAGCTAATATAATGTATGTCGTACCAGGATGCTCTCTCTCTCTCTCTCTCTCTCTCTCTCTCTCCTACTTGAGGGGAAACACTCATATGCTGGAGGAGGTTGACCCTGGGTGGGCAGTAGAGATTACAGAGAAGTAGAAGATCTAAGCTGTAGAGTTAAATGCAGCAGCCATGGAATAACCCACAGTGGAAAAAGGGGGAGGAAGAGGACACACAGGGTATGACAACGTACAAGTTTCTGAATGGATGTGATACGGTAAATACTGAGCACTCGTTCAGAATTGGAAATGTCAGGTCGTGAAGGGGACAGAGCAGGGGAACTATAGTTCAGCAAATTACAGAGATATAGAAAACGTTCTTTAGCAACGGAGTTGTCGGTGCATGGAATACGTTCAGAACGGATGATAGTACATGTAAACACTGTGAAGAAGTTTAAAGGAAAAAAAGATAATATTATAAAAAAAAGAACTTTTCAGAGATAGTGTCTCACGAGTGTGGAACTCCCATCTTGTATTACATGAATAAGCTGATCACACACACACATACACACACACACTTACACACACACACACACACACACATACACTGACGATGACATGAACAGTTAACACTTCCCCGAGAGATGCAGGGATAGAGCAACGAGAAGACAACATGAAATTATGAAGAAAACTTGTTAAAAGAAATGATGTCAAGACCCATTGTCAAAGTATAAGAATGGTGGGCGAATGGAACAGAATGACTGAGGCCATGGTGAATGCATACAGCATACATAAATCTTAAAGAAACTGTATGATAACATATTTTATATACTCCCTCTCCCTACAGTACAGTTACGTGATTGCTCAGACACACCCACTTTCCCGTCCTCTGGCTCGATGTAAGATCTGCTTCACGGAAAGGCTAATTTTGCTCTTGTGTTGCTCGTCGTCAACACCAGAGCTTCGCATTAAGTGTACGTGTTTCAGCAAGCGTGCTCCAGCACCAGCCGCGCCCTATGGCTGATTTGATTCTTATAATTTCAATTCATCGACGATAGAATGTGTGGGATCATGACATCAGGTTTTGTATGATCCTCTTATTCACTGCCTCTCTCATTTTCTTTCAATATTTTTATCTGGTATTCTTGGTGCTCAGTGTTAGTTTTCATTTCTACTTTGAGATTTACTTCTAAATTTCTCTCATAAGCGTTTTTTTTTAAGTTTAGTTTTCCATTTTTACTTTTTTCTGTTAGTTTCATCTTGGTGTTTTTCCTTTAGCGTGGTTACGAAACCATGAGGGCTAACTTCTGCCATTGTCCGCCAGAGTCCACTGAGGGACCTCGATCTTCGTTCTATGTATCCTCATCTTTGCTCTCGTATGATCGAGGCCTTTGGTTAATCCACCTAGTTCCCATCGTTTATCTAATTCATAATATTTCACCGAATAAGAAAAAAGAGGTAACGTTAAGGGTATACATATCATGCCTCTTGCTATCACTTGGTATGTTGCAGTTTATGATATCCATATAACTAATTGTTTACCAGTAAAGACATTTTTATACTTCCATTCGTAACATCCACAGTTAACTCTTCACGAGCACCACATTTTATACAATAGTCTATAACATCCACATAACAGTTCGCCAGTAACACATATTCACACACACACACACACACACACACACACACACACACACACACACACACACACACACACATATATATATATATATATATATATATATATATATATATATATATATATATATATATATATATATATATGTAATTGCTCAAAAGCAACATTTCTTAGACCAAAGCTTCCATATAACTGTCCATCAACAAGATATCATATTTATATAACTGTGCGGGAACCACACTTTTTTTGTATTGACACAGTCACCTAACAGTGATCTGTCAGTGCAAGTGGCACAAGCCTCTGCGTCAGTGAGAGTGGGAGTGTTACCATTACCTGATCACTGAGACAGGCACAGCATTACGGGGCACAGCGAGGAGACCATTGTCTAACGTTAGCACAGCATTACGGGGCACAGCGAGGAGATCATTGTCTAACGTTAGCACAGCATTACGGGGCACAGCGAGGAGATCATTGTCTAACGTTAGCACAGCATTACGGGGCAGAGCGAGGAGACCATTGTCTAACGTTAGTCTGCCACAGTTATTCCACCCCATCTCGTCGCCTTCTATGACAAGCAGGGACTCCGGAGGAAGAATTCCTTCCCCCACAGCACAGTGATAAGAGAGTAATAACAAAAATTAAATGATAATAATTAACGGCTTGGTGAATTAGCTGTGACCCAAAACCATAATAGAAAGTGGTTTTATAAACTGTGGGATGGGTATTAAACAGAGCTTCAGAGGAATATGTATTAAATGTCGAATATCTATAATTCTGAGGGCTGAAAAAGGGGTACGGGAACACTATTAAAAACAAGAAAAACTGTGCATTATTAAGCTCAGAAGTTATGATCTGGTACACGTAGTACGAGATTATAGTATGAAGTAGATGTTAGATGAGGTAAGATAACATTGGCAGAATTCCTGTGGCGCTTTGCAGGAGGTGCAAGGCAGGCTTTCCGTAGGCGAGGTGCGTGGCTGCTTCCCGATCCCTTGGAATCTATGACAGGGAGAAGCAAGCCATTTGTGCTGCAGGAGGGCGGGGACATGAGTCCCGTAGCTCAGGCTGCTGCTCAAGACGGGCT